>NC_139239.1:58121305-58223971 GCF_977018435.1 Lepisma saccharinum
AAAACTGCATCAGGGTGTTGACCTCACCTTCACCAGTTCAGTCCCACAGGCCTCTTACCGAATATGATGGCAATTTCTCTTTGGTAATTTTCACGTTAAACTGATCTTGTCGCAATTCTCCCCTATCCATTTTTTTCTCCACGGTCGCAAATGTCTTGACCTGTAGAAGAACCATTTAATTTATTATGATAAATAATAATCTTTTTTCCTTTTCTCTTCCTTACTCTAATTTCATGGCCTCTCACTCCTGTTACTTCAAATGTATTTACAAATTACTGTTTTGTTTTGAGATTTCTCATGTAAGGGGTGACCTTTACGCAAGGCACCAAAATGTCAGCCTCTGTTCCACGTCCTTTTTAACACCTTGGACTCTCAGACTAACGAGACTGTGGCAGTTAATCGAATCAATCTTTTGAATTTTTTTCCTGATGTCTGTTGTTAGTAACTTTCACATTCTTCGCTAAAACTAACACAATCTTTGGTTGATCTTCAAAAACTATGAATGTTTTTTTCTCATTTACTTGTTCCTTTTAACATTTTTTGGGGGTCTTCGTATTGCTTTGTTCTTTGTTTTCACATTCACGATTTAATTTTCTGGCACCGTTCACATTTTAGTTTCGTCTTGGTGGTCTAGTGTAGGGAATGGCGCTGCAAGAATCAGCTGATTAGGTGGTGAAAAATATCTCGGACATTATTGGCGCACCGAAGAGGAGCTATGGAGGTCAGAGCCTCGACTGGACTTAATTGTCTTGAAGAAAATAGGTCAATGCGATTATTTCGCTCCATTTCCTACACAGAGCTGCCTCCTAGATGACGATGCAATTGAACTGTTGGTATGTTATAATCTGTGCATTACCTTATGTTTAGGCGATGTGGTACAGTTTCCACACACGTAAAATCGGAATCGAAAAATCAGGCCAAACTAGGCTGGCTCTGTACCTCGGTAGAACAATGGCACACTATGCCAGAGACGCGTGTTCGAGTGCCGGTGAGCACACAGTTTTCGCTGAAATTTCTGCATAATCTGTACAGTCAAACTGGAAAATGGCCTCGTAATGTATAACGTTTTAAGTCGTTAGTTGTTTTGAGAAGAGATTCGATTTCGGAAATTTCTCTATCGACCATCATTCACAATGCTATTCAAAATACCTGGTCCCTGG
The DNA here is from genome assembly GCF_977018435.1 of Lepisma saccharinum. Classification (NCBI taxonomy): domain Eukaryota; kingdom Metazoa; phylum Arthropoda; class Insecta; order Zygentoma; family Lepismatidae; genus Lepisma; species Lepisma saccharinum. Next base: position 58,122,466 of record NC_139239.1, read on the forward strand.
CTTCGAATCCCGGAGTGAGCTTAAGTGTACTTTGTGAGTGTCCCTTCATCAATTTCATCATACACCACTTTTCATCGTCAACTTCGCGATTATCCAAAATGGCAGAAAAGCGGAGTAAAATAAACCAATCGACCAACCAGCCATTCAAAATGCCGTTTTAATAGCTGACTGAGTGTACAGTCACCGGCAATAAAAATGGGACAACTGGATCCTTGAATACTGACTTCCCTGCAAGGCGTTGTGTGTGCTGCCTAATTCTACGGCGGTGGTAGAAATTGCCATTAAAAATTTGCTATTAAAATCCACTTATCGCTGTAGTTATGCAACACACATAACAGGGAATCGAGCATTTGAGGATCTAGGTGTTCCATTTTTATTGCTGGAGACTGTACATAAAGAAAGTACTACCAAGAGTTTTCCACTTCGGCGTGTATGGTTAAATCAGCCTCAAAATAGCTTTATAATGGATATTTGGTGGATATATGCATAAATTAATACCCCTTACAAAAATTCCTGAATACGCCGCTGACTGTAGGAATTGGGGGAAAGGGTAGTGGACACTGTGAGGAAGGATACAGCCCAGCGAGAGTGAAATATTTGTTTACGCGCGGAGACAACACTCTCTTATGTGATGTTCCGAGGCGAAGGCTGCAGCTGGGTCCCGGGGAAGCTTAGCTCTGCCGCGTGGAGTCCCTGTGTTTGGACCGGGCCGCACCGAGTCTCCTCCGACAAGGATTTTTGCCAACCGTAGAGAGCCCCGGTCCGTTGCGATGCGAGCGTTTTCTGTGCTAAGAGGCATCTATCCAGCGTTGCCACGTCGGTCGCCAGTGCGCATGTATTCTCCGCCGAGCGGGTCGATGGTACGGAACGGGACATGTGGAGCCCCCCTTCCCCCTTTCAAACACACCCCCCGACGCGATTTGTCAACCGCGGGGAGCTGTCGAAGTACTGTCAACTCCACACTCAAAAACTGACAAAAGTGATTTTTTTTTTTTTAATGTCCAAGTTGTCAACGCGTCACAAATAAGATGATCTCATTACGCCTCGCAAATCGGCAGATAAACGACAGGCGATTATCAGGGCTTACATTAAAGTGAGAAGATTGTTAATCGCAGGTTATTGTCTCAGGACGGATGTGTAAACTAACTCTTGAACAAAAGTAGAAGCATCAAAGCGTCTCAGAAATTGGATATGAACTCTCCCTTCCCCGAAACCAGCACGGTTTCGATGTCCGAAATCAAGAAACTAATAGAATTCGATATCAAAGTTGAGTTAAATTTTGGTTTTAAGTCCACTTCATACACAGGAAGGCTAATCGGGACTGGACCTACAGTTTAAAGTGGGATCCGAATCCAAGAAACCAATGGGACTGGATATCCGATTGATCGATTGGAATAACATTTTGGGGTGAGTCAACACTTGGTTTATTTGCACCCATCACATTATACGGACCCCAGCCCGTACAGTAACTAGAACCAACACTTGTCTCCGAGGACTAAATTCTCCTTACCCGTATTTAAAGCTAAGGCGTAAGCACATATATGAACAAAATATAGGACAACACACAAACCTACAGGAAAAAAATACTAGTAGTTGGTCCAGACGCCAGTTTCGTTAGCCTGCAGACTGGAGACTTTCATATGCCTTCTCGAAAGGTCACCCAGATTGGATATCCGAAACAAATTAACCAATATGATTCGATATCCTAAAGCAAGAAACCAATAGGATTCGATATCCTAAAGCTAGAAACCAATAGAATTCGATATCCTAAAACAAGCAACAAATAGGATTCGATATCCTAAGACAAACAACAAATAGGATTCGATGTCCTAAGACAAGCAACAAATAGGATTCGATGTCCTAAGACAAGCAACAAATAGGATTCGATATCCTAAGACAAACAACAAATAGGATTCGATATCCTAAGACAAACAACAAATAGGATTCGATATCCTAAGACAAACAACAAATAGGATTCGATATCCTAAGACAAACAACAAATAGGATTCGATATCCTAAGACAAACAACAAATAGGATTCGATATCCTAAGACAAACAACAAATAGGATTCGATATCCTAAGACAAACAACAAATAGGATTCGATATCCTAAGACAAACAACAAATAGGATTCGATATCCTAAGACAAACAACAAATAGGATTCGATATCCTAAGACAAACAACAAATAGGATTCGATATCCTAAGACAAACAACAAATAGGATTCGATATCCTAAGACAAACAACAAATAGGATTCGATATCCTAAGACAAACAACAAATAGGATTCGATACCCTAAAACAAGAAACAAATGGAATTGGATATCCGAAACAAAGAAACCAACGGAATTGGATATCCGAAACAAAGAAACCAACGGAATTGGATATCCGAAACAAAGAAACCAACGGAATTGGATATCCGAAACAAAGAAACCAACGGAATTGGATATCCGAAACAAAGAAACCAACGGAATTTGATATCCGAAACAAAGAAACCAACGGAATTTGATATCCGAAACAAAGAAACCAACGAAATTGGAAATCCGAAACTAAGAAACCAACGAAATTGGATATCCGAAACAAAGAAACAAACCAATGGAATTGGATATCCGTAACAAAGAAACACACAGGATTCGATATTCGAAACCAAGAAACCAACAGGATTTGATACCCGAATTTTCAAATATCTTGTGGTTTGACTATCCATAACAAACACGCACACATCCGTTCCAAACAACGTGGACGTGGTACTAAGGCAGCGAAATAAATGACATGTTTGTGATCTCTTCGCAAAGAGTGACAAAAATGTGTTGTAAAATAAATGGATGAATCAATCTTGGGACACGAATCTTATTCCCCTTACTTTATCCCCTTCTATGTCGTAAATAACCCCTTGACATAGTATATTCTTTGTATGTCAGTTCAACCTAGTTCGGCATTGCTGGAAGAGGATAGACTCAGATTTTGAGGAAACTGTAAAGAAATATGTACTCTGTGTGGTTACTACAACGACGCGATTTTGTTGTATACATAGATGGATGAACATGTACTAAAACAAAACATGAATATGTTCTTATAATTGTAATGTGTTAGATGTAAGTTTATGGTACAATTAAACCGGCGTTGTTACGTTCAGTGCTATACTCAATTACTTTCATTTCACCTGTGGCAAGTCTAAGCAAAGTGAAACTAGGCGATAACAGAAGCATTACTTTTGTTCACTATCCTGTCTGTGCCTGTACGGTCACTTAAGGGCTTATTTCATTATTACTAAATGTTTCCCTAAGTTGCACAACGCAACTTGACGACCTACATTATCGTGGAAACAGGAAAATGGGTTCTGCCTTCAGTGCGTTTCACCATTCGTTCTGTACACAAACCTATGTTCGCCGCTGGATAAATAATAAATATACATACCTGAAACATTGCACGCGGTGCCTAGCAACGCGTGACGCACTCCATATCTGACCTGCAGATAACCCTTCATACCAGCCACGTCAACAAATAAATAACTTCCCATATTCTATGTTGTTGTTCTTGAACATAATAGCTTCTGAGTGCAACAGCTCCAGATTGTCCGCCTAGATAAACGCTAGAATGAGTCACGCAATAGTACCCTCTGAATTATATATCAACGTAAAATAGGAGCGAATATTCTTGTACCGTATGTTGTTATCGACCTCTCTCCCTGTCTGTCGGTCTCTCTCTCTCTCTATCTCTCGTGCTTTCCTTATCAGATTGGAAATGTTAATTAATTGGTCGAATTTTTGTTAATTTGTAGATTTTTGGTGTAGGGTAAAGTAGGTAATTTTGTGGCATAGGTTATTGATGACAATTGTTCTAACGTATGCCACATCATGACCTATGTATTATATGAGATGGCTCGAGGTGCCCATCTTCTCAAATGCTTCATCATGATGGGCACCGCGAACAATCTCATCTAATGCATAGGTTATGATGCAGCACATCATATCTTACTTTACACTATATTTAGGGATGTTTTAGTGCGTAATGGATATCAACTCTTTTCCTATACGAAACCAATAGCATTCGATATATAAAATCCGAAACCAATAGATTCTATATCCAAAACCAGAATCCAATAGAGTCTATATCGAGACCAGTAGGATTCGATATCCGAAATTTAAAATATCTTTGGATACGCTCCTCTAATAGTAATTCTAGAATGGTGAATGTTACTCGACCAGTTTTTTGACCCAGCGCTTATGGTATATTCTATCCCCGGAATCTATTGAGTAAGGCCACCCATATCGGCAGAGAAGGGGGAAGGAGGATCGAGTGGATCGAGCGAAGCCGTACATGCTGCTCCGAAGGCTGGTAGAGCAATGGCTTTCCGCTCCATGCTATCCCGTTCCCTCTCACGTGTTCATTGGTGAAGCAGTCTCTCGTCACTTGTTTTCCTTCGCTTGCTCCAGAGATACCCGGGACAGAGTATAGTAAAGTGACAAAATATGCCAGAGTTCGGATTCGTTATTTTCTAGATTACTTTAATATTTACACGTCTTTCATACTTCTTTAGGTTAACACAGACGGTGATAAATTTGCTGGAACAGATAAAGAAACACCGAGAATTCAAACTCGGAAACTTGGCTTTCTCCCACCTACTACCGCAAGAATTACGCCACGGAACATGGCTTTTTAATCATAATGTATCCTTAAACTCGGGCACACCCATCCACGTGTGTTTGTGTACGTGTGTTTCGAAATGGGAACTTGGAGTGGCGGAAGTAATGAATCATGTTTTGCCCCTAAGTTGATCCAATATTTTACTCGGAAACATTAATAAATTGAAATAATATCGATGTCTATAATGATGCTATTTCAGAACTGAAAACAGAGAAAACTAGAATGGCGGTTTTATTGTGTTGACTGGTTGCTAGGAGATCTTTATGTGTGCAATAATGGCTTGAGTTCATAGCCGCTATATGATGATTTTCGCATGAGGAGATGCCATTTTCTCTCGTCATGTAATTATGTTAGTTTCAGTAGTACAGGAATAATAGAGGAATAGGTAATAATACAGCACTACACATTAAGAATCGAACACATAGAAACATAACTAACGCAGTTTCATAGTGTATATCTTTTGTCAAATGCCAAAAAGTAACGTAAGGATGCACACGTAATTCTAATTTTCGTAGATCTGATACTGTCCTGCAACCAACAGAATTTTCGTGGGGCAATTGTATCTTGGTCACATATCGCTGCCTTTCTAACTACTTAGGGTAGCATCGTCGCCTTGTAATCAAGGGGTCCCGAGTTCGATACCCGGTTAGGCACAAATTTGTTCAGATCCCACTTTAAACTGTAGGTCCAGTCCCGATTAGCTTTACTGTGCATAAAGTGGACTTAAAAATCCAAATCAATCAATTTTTAAAGTATTCCTGACATGCTGTTAGGTCGGGTATTCCAAGCTTTTAGCGCCACAAATAAAAGCGAGGATTGGCAAGCTTGTGTGTTGCTGCAACGTGTGGTTGGTACAAGTGCAGTTGTATAACTTTGTTTGGTTACTAGGGTCGTTTTCCCACATCTAGTGCTTTATAGTGACTTCCAAGCGACTTCGTGCTCGATCATATTAAATAAGCCGAAAAGCCTAATTTTATCGAAATTTAACCTAGGATAGCAACATTGAAATTCTAAAAATTTGTCCAGCTCTCTCTTGGTTGGGATTCGAGCTCGTTTCTCTCAACCTTTCGAGCTCCTCAGTAACCTTTACGTTATGTAGGACAAACAAAACAAACAATAAGGAGTGCCAGAGCATCTTGCATCTCATATTTCAAGTCAACAAGCACAGATGTGATGAACAGCAATTCAATTAAAGAAGACCGGAATAATAACTAATCACTATCAGCTAACGGTAATTTACTGTGTTTTGGCATGTCGCCTGCACTCTGCCTCTTGTTGTAGCGTGCTCTTTTGTGCTTTTACAAGTGTTGAGTTTGATACATTTCCAAACAGGACTAGCTGCAATTTATTTTGATCTTAAGGGTTTCCTTGTTCTCCCTTTTAAACGTTTCCTCTTGTATCTAAGGCAATGGAAGTGCAAAGAAACATTCGTGAGAAAATGGATTGCAAGTTATAATTTTCTTTGCAGCCACAGGGAATTTAGATCTGAAGTTTAGACTTTGTATATTCGTAGAATCCGTATGATTCTAGCACTATCGTAGAATCCACTTGAACCACCCTTGAACTGTCGCAGAATCCTCGCCACTTTGGAAGGATCGCAGAATTACTACCAACCTTTCATCCAAAGCAGAAGTGCAGAAGTGCTCATAATTCCTATAATTTAATAATACTCATAGAAACCCCACGGATATGGAACAGTGTCTTGTATTGTAAATGCTGGGTACAGACACAGGGTCTTAGTACATTCATTTTTTGTTTTCGGAAAAGTAACGAGTTTGCATCCCGTGACCGTCCATTCTGACTGTTTTTTTCACTTCATTTCTCCAGACGAACATCAGACTTTTGAACAAAGACGAACGCCGTTCTCTGCAATTTCTTCGTTCTTTTCAGCATCTTTGCTGATAAACTGATAACAAGAAATCGACGCGAACTAAATAAACCATTCAAACAATCAGCCTTTGTCTGACAGCAGTTTTCGAGATATCTCTAGGGATCTTAACTTCCATTTTCGCTACATATCTGACGTTCGAATCTACATCCTGGCTTGTTTATCAAGTTCCGACACAATAGCACGACAACCGTGCTGCATTGTGCTCATTACGTGAGGACACGGTATCGATCACCGACGCCCGTTACATCGCGGCGCGGCATTGATTCTGCCACAGCCGTGCTTCCGGAGGGCCCCGTCCACTGGCGGAAGAAATCGTCCTGTCAGGGGACTTCGATAACAGCTGCTGCGGAGAATGATTCCGACCCGATTCTTCCGAATTGCTCTTCGCTTGATATCGTCGCCAGGTTGCCATTCGAAGGGACCACCCTTCCCCCGTCCCCACCCGCAGGGGGATAAGGGAAATGGCCTATCGCTGTTGCAGACGTGCACTGTAGCATTCCGGTCTGCAAACCTTGGGACCGGAGGGGAATCAAATAAAAATCTCGATCAACTTCCGGTCTTAAACCTACTGACGTCCTTCTTTATTGGATCACCAGGGTGAATATAAAATGGAAACTGGTTGGTACTACGTGTAACAATGTAAAAATGTATCTCTGAGCATGTTATCTGGCCTTAGACAAAATTGTTGGCAATAGAAAATATGTCAAGATTTGTTGAGTTTTGCGATCTGGAGATATGAAAGGAAAACTATGCTACGTCGCAGGAGGCTGTGGAGTAACGCAGCGCATAACGGTAGAGAAGGGTATTGATTGATTTGGTTTATTTTACTTCGCTTTTCTGCCACTTTTAGCTAATCTATTATTTGCAATATAAAAACATATACCGGGTGTTTCAACAGAAACGCCGTGATTTCAAATGGCATTTTAAAATATTTATTAGAACTACACAAAAGAAAAAATACATAATCTGATAGAAAAAAACCAAAAAGTTTAATGGAAAATATGTTCGAAATGTGCACTTTGGCGATTTATCACTTTTCTCACCCGGTTGCACATGTTGTCAAATACCTGACAAAGGGTTGCACGACTAACTTGTGCAGTACACTGTTCGATGTTTGCTTGCATATCATCTAGTGATCGCGGTCCTCGTTTGAAAACTTCCTGCTTTAGGAAACCCCACAAGAAATAGTTACATGGGTTTAAATCAGGGCTAGTTGGAGGCCACTCTAAACCATTTTGAAATAAATGTGAGTAGCGATTTGAAATCACACGATTGTTGAATTTTGAGTGAAGGAAGGTCAGGACAGGTTCAGTTGTATGCGTCCTAGCTCCGTTTTGCTGGAAGCATTTCTGACGAATTGGACAACGTTTCCGACGAAGACCAGGACACATATTCCCCAGCCGGAACCGTCGTTGGACAGAAACAAGAGAGCGTGACTCAATAAACCAGGACACCAAATAAATCTTCTGCTGGAGTGAAAGTCTCATGTCCTCCAATACTGTACTACTGTACTACAAACACCTGACAAACACAAATAAAAAAAATAAATTTAATTAAATTTTAGACTTTTGTCAATCATAACATATACAAATTATTACTGTGAATATACTAAATATTTTTTAGGGTCATTTGAAATCACGGCGTTTCTGTTGAAACACCCGGTATGACAAAATTAGGCACAAAATTAATGCAGGAAAACTACCAGAGTAATAACTAGGGCTCGGAAGTTGAAGACCTATATATTGTCTAAAAAAGACCCATAAAAAGACCTAAAAATATAAAAAAATCACCTAAAACGAAAAAAAGTACGTATAAATGTGATCCAAATTAATTAATAACTTCAGTTTTAACTACATATTTAATGTATATGGTCGTATACACCGTCCCGAAAGCTTCAAAACAAGAGAAAGTTGCCACTTACAGCGCGACCTTCCAAACAAGTTACGGTTAAAGGACCTTGTACCGTACCTGTTTCAGTCGTCCAAAAATGTTTTTCTCTCGTTTCAAGGATGGTTCAAATATATTTATTTATTTCATTTCTCTACTACAGAAATGATGTTGAAGAGGTGATGGTGATGATCTGATGATGATTCGAATTGAGAATGGGCAGTAAAAACGTAGTCGAAAGAAGGTGAAGTTGCAAAAAGAAGCCGTTAAGACCTCAAAAAGGCTAAAAAGGGACCAATAAGCCAAAAAAGGACAAATAAAACCCACCTTTTTCTGGCCTAGAATGACAAAAATGAACATGTATTATGTTAGGCCTCGTCTTCGGACACTAGGAAAAAAAAGAAAGATTTTTCCTCAACTTCCAAGCCCTAGTAATAACATACAGTTATAATGAAGTTTCATCACAAAGAAGCGGATATATAAAGATTTCTTAAAACTATGCTTGACCGCTGGTAGCGATTTAAGAGTGGAGAAAGGCTGGTGATGGTAATAAGAGGATAAGAGTGGGAAGAAGATGCGGAAAACAATACATATGTTTTGATTTGAGCAGAGGTGTTTGTTTCATTATCAACCCTTACAACCAACTGAGTTTACATGTGAGGAATGAAATAATATTCGTAATATAACAGATATATATTGGTATAAATTTACACAAATATAGGTAAAGTACACAAATGAATACAGTGTTGCTTTTACAAGTAGAAAAATTGCCTGTTATAATACTTCAAGGTTTACAAACTTCAACCGGCAATTCGCACTAATATACTTTTATGAACTCCACAGAGATATAACACTTATCCGACTGCGTCGCATTTTCGTTAAAAATTATCCTATCCATGTAAAAGGGCCATTAAAAGTAGTAGTGTTCAGAGCGCTTCAGAAAAATTACGGCAAAAAAAAAAGATATGAAATCACGCATTATTGCTAAGTTAATAGCGATATAGGAAGCAGAAAATTAGAATGACCACGATTTAGACATTCGAAGGGTGGTTCATTTGTTTCGAATGTCGTCACGTGAGCAGCTGTAACATCTGAGTACATTGTTAATTCCCAACATGAATTAATTGTGTTGTAATCATTGCGATTTTGGTTCGTTTGGATGTGCCTTCGAACTGTGAACGTTTTTATTTTTCTGCGAACCATATCGCTATTAACTTAGCAATAAAACGGGATTTGGTATCACATTTTTGCGGCAAATTTTCTGAAGCTTTCTGACCAGTAATTTTAATTATTCATTTTCATGGTTGGATATTTTTTAATGGAAATATGACGCAGTGGGATCAATTTGATATCCCTATGGAGTTCAAAAATGTCGATTAGTCTCATGACGTAACGATTTTATTAACTATTATTTACTCTGCATTCCGTGATGCTCCATGGGCACCAACCGGAAATCGCAAATCGATATTTCATTGTTTACATATTATTTAACAAACTATTGACAGTCTTTCCGTATACCAACATTTTTTTGTCAAATATGGTTAAGGCATACAAATGAGCGAGCTCATCAGGGATATTTATATCTCGTGAACTCGGTAATTTATTGGTCTTTCCTTCTCCGTTTGGAAGATATCGCAATATTAAAAAATAATCCATTTTTGTGGTTCGATTATTTTGCGACCATAGGTAGATGGGAGGATCAATCGAAATAATTTATGTCGCGTTAAACTACCATTTGCTAGAAATTTCAGCGAAACATACGGGCTTGACCAGGACTTGAACCCAGGTCTCTGGCATACCGTGGTTGCTCTACCAACTCTTTTTTAAAGAATTGAATGTTTTGTTGAGTTGTGACTTGCTAGATCTCTGTGTTCACTGAATTAAGGCTTTATAGTTCTTGAACCTACAGTTGACCGACAGGTGGGCATGACGATCGCTCATAATGGTCGTTTTGGTATCTGGCTAATAGAATATCACCCAAGGAGGAGAAAATAGGCCAATTGCCTGAATTCCCGCAGCCCGCACAACACTAGTGAATAGCGGGTTAGTGGTTCTTTCAGGATGTTGTCGTTCTACAGAATGTACTGTTCTACCAGGAGGCAAAAACCCTCTGTCGCTCTCGTCAAATTTTTAGCGGAGATAAAACCGGCGATGCAATCAGCTGCTTATCATGTAATCCTGCCCCTGCGTTGATAAAATGTTAGGCGTTCAACACATCGACGTCACCTTTATTCAGTGCTAAGTGGCATGTCATCATGAAGGGGAAACCGTCAACAGCGAAGGAAGAGATGTAATATTTAACGTTGTTGAAGTTTTTGAGGAGGAGGAAAGTCATAAATACGACAACACGGGGTACTAGATCAAAAACTAAGGGGATCGTTTTTGTCTGCATGACTGGGAGAAAAGTAAACAAATTACTTCACTTTAGTTCGCGAGTTGAGCGCTATCTTTCTCTTCTTTGTACGACTGCATACAGACATGGTGAATGAAGTAATGATTCACTAATGTTAAAGTTCGACTGTATATTGATACAAGAAATAAACACATTCAATCATGATATAGATATAAAATGATGTATGATACCTTGCACGTTCAGTTACCAACAATAGTCAGACTTCGCCAAACAATGGGGTTGATTTAAATCTATGTAAAATAAATTGAGAATCATGTAAAAATCATGCAAGATCTCAAAGAATTAAGAAAAACTTTCCTACACTACCACATGGACTAATTATTATCATATCTCACTGGGAACACGGTAGTACTTCGAAGTACTGATACAGTCAATGCAACACCGACTGTCCTTACACTTGTTCTTTTTCTTAAAACTACACTGTTAAGTTACTGCAAAATTCACAATATTCTACAGTTAAAATTTGTCTGACTTATTTTACAAAAATGAGAAACACAGTTGTTCATACCGCGCATGCGCGTCACTGCTCTGTGTTGTGTCTAGAATAAGAGGTAAATATAGCCCCGGTAACAGTTTGGAATGCTAAAAACACACACTCATCCATACATGTTTATGTATATTTGCCTACAGTCCGTTTACCTTAGCCACGACCATCGACGCAAGTGTACTCCAGTGGATAATTCCAATAATAAAATGGAGTTGGGACGGAGTAAGTTTCCATGAATCGTCTGCTGCTGAAACCGCATTTAAGTTTCGCAAATAGTTACATCACCTGCAAATTACGCTAAGAGGGGAGTTAAGAATTGTAAAAGCCATCAAAAACACAAGAAGGCGAGCGACAATAAACAAAACAACCGAACGCATACAAACAAAATACTAGTCTGAAACCTACAGCGTTGTTTCGTGCATGCTTCTATCTACCTCCCCTTTCGGATGTAGATTCGTCTTCTCGAGCTTCTCTCGCCTTCCGTGGTCGGACTGTATAGTACTGCATTTAGACGTGTAAGAAAAATTTTCAATTTAAGTACTTTCTCTTCCATAAAGATAGACAATAATTACAAATTGCAGTTGTGTATACTATAAATATATTTTTTTAAAAAATGAATCATAAAAATCGCAATAATTACGGGTAAATATGTAATAGCCGTTAATACCATCAACCCAGCACGCCAGCCCCCAACATCTCATCGTGCCGGAGAGAGAAATGAATGCTGACACTCTTCCGTCCAAATGGAAGCAGTTGGCTTCCATCCCTCAACGTTTATTCAATTAAGCGAAATTGCTTGGCGGTACGTTGTCCAGTTCCTCGGGTGAACGAGCATTCTCGCGCGCTAACAGTGCGTAAACATATTTGAATGCAGAGACGCTTCCGTTACTTGAGGTGCGATCAACTATCCGAACGCCTCTCCACGCAGGATTCTCCTTTCCAACTTCACAACGCAAAATCATGCCAAATTGACGGAGAGATTTTTTGCATTGTGTTCAGGTTTTAATTTTACCCATTAGATTCAGTTAAGGAACTCAACTTCGCACCTTTTCTGGAATTCAGTAATTGCAGAACACTAATTCATCATTTGAAAGTTTCTTATTTAAGTGTTGACAGAGAAGTTATTCCTTAATCCTGAACATAGGACCCTTAATTTACAACTTTAAAAAATAATAAATCGTGATAAGTTTAAATCTGCATAGAAAAGCATATTGCACCAAGCTATTACACTATAATTTGCCGTACCTTCGTTCTCGACCCGATACATCCCATTAGATAAAATAATGAACAATACGTTGCTGAGAGCATATAATTAACCATACTAAAATATATATGAATCCGACATGTGATACCGCCGCCATATTGAAATATGGCCATCAGTATTTGGAATTATACAAAAAGCTGAAGAATGTAACGAATGAGCAAATTTGGCAGATAGCTTTCCAAATGCCCATCAGATGAACATGTTAACATCATCTAAGTCCATCTATGGCTATGGCGATTTTATTGAAAATTGCAATATTAGCAATGAATACTGCATAATTAAACAAATGAGATAAAGTTTGGTAGATATCTATCCCAAGACGAACCATTTAGAATATCAACGTCTTGAAAATCCATCTCTAACTATGGCCGCCATATGTTGCAAAATGGTCAACAGTGCAGGCAAATTAGATAGGGTGCAGAAAAGTGTTTCAAAAGAGAGAAAATCCGGCAGGCATCTCCATAAAGACTAGTTATTTAAAATGTTAACTTCTCTGTAAATCATTTCGCCGGCCCCCGTGGCGGAGTGGTTAGCACATCGCGCTACGACGCCAGGGTTCCGGGGTTCGAATCTCTGCCTGGGCAGGGATGTTTGTGAGTGTCGTTCATCAATTTCATCTCTCATCCCCATCTTCGCAAATTAGCCAAAAGTGGCACAAAGAGCGAATTAAAATTAAGCAAATCAATCTGTAAATCATTCTCGAGATGGGGCTCTATGTTGGTCCAGCTGCGGTGATCCAAAGTATGTATTGCAAGTAATTGTGAATATTTTCTAATATTTTTTGAGGTTCGATGTGCGAAAATGTAATCGGTAACTGTGAGTTTGGAAACAGTCCCCAAAGGAGCCTCATCGTGGATAACTAAGAGAGAGACACTGTTTAGCAACAGTGTTTTGATTTCGAAACCAAACTCAGGTAAAATATTACTGATGTTAATGATAGTAATTTTCGCCTTACGATGTATTTCTTTCTAGCCAATGCGCGTCAAAGGTTCCGACGTTGGAAGGGAATGGTAGATCGATTTACTTCGCAGTTCAGAGCTACATAATTTATAAAACCCTTCCTAGACGTCGATATGAATCAAATGTCACGCGACGCAAACCCGATTGCTGGAGAAAATGGTACCCTGGGGGAATACGCGTTTTTGCAATAGAATATTCTTGCGAAATGCAACACGGAAAAATGAGGGACCTGTCAGAATTAATTTGTTGTGTGGTGTTAAAAAAAATTGAGTACGTGTCCAGTAACATATGTGTCGTCTAAAGTTTGGAATCCACTCCCAATCCACAAACAATGGGTCGAGGAGATATAGGTCTAGTCAAATTGAACAAACAAACCTGAATGTTTTATTAATTATGCGGCTCTCGTTAACATGATAAGTCAAATCATACAGACAAAGTAAAAAATGTAACCCACCATCTCAGATTTTCTTCAAATTTGCTACATTTGTTCCCCATGTGGTCCTTGCAAAAAATGCAAATTTCTATGTAAAATTTGCCGAAACACTCATCTGACAAAAACTGCATTCATTATTTAAAGACCTCATTGCTGCTCACTCAATGGTTAAATTTCCTTGATAATTGGAGTTTGTCTTAAGAAATCATCGATCTTACTTGCAAACATACAATATTAAAACCCCTCCCAAAAAATATTTACTTTTTTTCTTATTAAGTGATGATCATATTAATTTTGTTTTAAATATATTGAGCTTATATTTCCATATAATGGTTTGATTAGACATATATATCAATTAAGCAAAGCAATGTACTTGTAGTAATAAATTGTAAGGGCATTTGTGTTACCTTACGGTAAGCCTAGTTCTAATAATAATAATAATTTTCTTCAGATATTTTGCGCAATTTCCTGCTTTCTGAGTTAACCACGATGATAAGAATGCCACGTATGAGAGAACATAAATGAAACATGGTTTCCCCTGAACTAGAATTAATAATTCTTGGTTTGACATTCAACCCACAACGTTTATTATACAGAATCTATTACTAACTCCATTAGTGCGTAATCACTTCGATTTCCTTACTATGTGATACTTCTATGTATAACATGTTGAATGATTAGTAAATATTATAAGGTTGATACAAGAAGGGCAGTGGCGTATGCTGGTTTTAACTAGTGGGTAATCTCCGACACTTGATTCATCCACCCACTCCTGAAGTCTTCCTGCAAATTTACCTCAACATCCATACAGGATTTATGGATATATGTGTTGAAAATTTTACAATATTGTTGCGACCGCTGTCGAATAATTGTTGTGATTGCACTTGCAGTTAATCTACGTTTAGAATTTCAAATAATAAAAACAAGAAAATATAATAAATCTATAAGAAAAATCCTGTAACAAAGAATATGAAAGGAATGCGGTAGTGAAATAAAAACCCTCAATATTAATTGAAGTGTAAAATTCAAGTTACCCCAGTACCCAGTTACTCGTGCATTCCCGATTTTTGTTTTTATACACGGAAGTTTGAGTTCAAGACCTACCTACATTAACTATTTGCAATTTCTCCGGAAAAGATCCCGTTCCAAATATTTTCACACGCAAATATTGTATTATATCCATTGCCTTTAACTTCAGTAAACACAGCACTAGCACGAATACTAAACCACTAGCAGCTAAACAAATATTAAATTCTCGAATCGCTACAACACGCATTCGATTCCCTGCGCCAATCTTCTAATGTGGTTCCTTCCTGCTTGACACAGAATTAAATTCCCTATGGATGCTGAAAAATTCCCTTTCCCAGCTTTATATTCCCTGCGATGCGCGAGGTTCTATAAGTTGGAATCATTGCGTTTTTTGTTTATATATTTTACATTCAAACATCTTTTATCATTATGATCATTTTTAATCTAAAGAGGGGGGAAAGCAACTTAAATTACCTAATATATGTGTACGTATATATACCATATAATTTATTTCTAATAGCTTTCCCTTTTAAAAATTATTCATTTCTGTAAAAGAAGTACTCTCACTGATTTTGAAGGCTACAAAGAAAGTAATCACGCATTTTAAAATACAAAAATGAAAAAAAGTAAGCATATAAATAGTTTAATTACTTCATTGATTAAATTGTTATTTGACGTCGCTACGAGTGATTATATGAAATTAATGAAGGGACATTTACAAAGAACACCCATGCCGAGGCCAGTATTCTTACCCTGGAGCTCTGGCATCGTAGGGAGCTGTGCTAACACTCCGCAACGGACGTCGGTGTAATTTCTTGAATTTCTAGTTCAAATTTTAATTTATTTAATTACCTTCATCTTCAATATTAAAGTTTTTTTTTCCCCCTTTGACAATATCTGTTGAAATAGCAGAGATCAGGAAGACAGAAGCAAATGTAAAAATGAGAATTAAAATAGAATTGGTTCGCAAATGTTGTTCAGATTTCCCTGTTTCTCGCGCATTTTCAGATGTATTTTCTCTACTTTCCTTTTCAGTACGTAATTTGTGAACCCAGAATTCTGTTTCCTGAGAAATTTTCCTGTCGTAAACAACACATCTCCTACGATACAAAGGCCATCGGGGAAGAATGGCAGAAGAGGGTGCCAGCGAAGGGAACAGCAAAGGCTCTGGGGTGGAAAGTGCGACCGATGGACTCTCTCCAGAAAGAGGTTACCCTTGCCACGGAATCACCGCGCCTGAGAAGTAGTGTTTCCTTCCCCTCCCTCCCGTCAAGGGATTTAAAGGGAGCCGGGTGAATCTCACCCTGACGTCACCAGGTACCACCAGCTGGAGAAAAAGCCTCACGGACATTCCGCGGCAAACGGTTGAAAACATTCGCGCCCTGGAAGCAAAGAAATATGTGAATCAAAGATTGGTTCGGAAGAATATTGCCAAGAAATAAAATAAACTTTTTAAAAAAATATAGCCGGGTCATCTCAGATTACCTAGGTGACCCAGAGTATACGCCGCCGAAGAAGGGTATATTGAAGAGGCAGAGTGTTGTCGTCGCTTTGGAGTGCAGATATTAAGAATTCCATTATTTGCCTCATTGAGTGGAAAGATACCAGCCTGGACAGCGGCATTTCAATTGACTGCTTAAATATAGAAATTCAATACTTGTCAATTCAGGTTGGCACCTCTCCACCGGATTAGACAGGCAAGTTATGGAATTCGTAAGGTCTGCATTCCAAATCGACAAGATCATGCCTCTGTAATATGCCCTTCTTTTTTCACCCTTGTAATAAGAACTAATCATTTAGCAATAAATTGTATAAATTAATAACATGAATAAAATTGAGTTATCATGTTGCTTCTTATCTTGCATTTATGCTTGGGATTGCACAAATGGAAATCGAAAGAGTGCAAGGATAAGATATGATACCCCTTATAGCGTCCTTACTTTCCGATCATCCCTTTCGATCAGAACTTAATTTCAGCTTTCTCGTGGCTCGGAAACAAACGTCAAATTTTTAATTGATGAGCAAGCTCCTCTTAGCAGTTTACTCAAGAAAGAGGAAACGATAGAAGAAAGCGTAAAATGTCATGACTGGAGCGATAATAAGAAGCATTTGTAATTACCAGAAGGGGCACGACGTAAATTTTCATTTACGTTAGTGTAATAATTAGATATTTTCGCAGAGACTTCCAAGATTGGATGAAGGCCAACAGAGAGAGAGAGAGGGGGGCGGGCTGGGAGAGAGAAGAAAAAAATGTTCCCAAGCGGGATTGATCAAAGACGGGCTTCAGAAATTAGGTCGACCTCTATGCTCAGTCATGCGCGCAGGGATCCGGCAAATGAGAAATTAAATTCCATTCTATTTCCCTCTGTCTTAGCCGGAGAGGAAGCCAAAGGAGAATAAAATATGGCGAAGAGAAAGACAATTGAAAATCGGTCGAAGTCTTCCCAGTATCCAACTCTTCCAGAAAACATTCTTGGTTGTCAATCTTATATCAAAGCCTTAATCCCGTTGACTGCGGTACTAGATTTCATTCTTGAATTCCCGCTAGACTAGACATCAAACTTGAAATTCTTCTTTCCCAGCTATTCGTGTCCTTCCAGAAACTTTTGATTATAATGCGTGAGCGTTAAGCACTGTGCAACAAAGGAGACCGTTCAAATCACGTGAAATCTTTTCTGGTTTCTTTTGGCTTTGTGCCAGTTAAAGATATTTACATAATTCAAGAACAGTTTGTCAAGAAGGTGTCTAAAATCCTTTGTTCAATTTTTATTCCACATAAATTTGATTTCTGTACATGCAGCTCTACAAGATAGACTGCAAATTAAAACATTTAGCACACACAAATGTGCTGCTCAGAAATGTAAGCGAAAATGCGGAATGGTCATGGACTCGAATCCGGGTCTCCTGCATTATTAGCACATTATTGTCAACACATTTGTGTCAATTGACACATTTTGGATTATGTGTGTACTCGTTGATATTACAGGGTGTCCACCAGTCATGAAAGTCAAGAAAAAGTAAGGAAATCAACAAGTAGGGCAATAAGTCAGAAAGGAGTCAAGAGATTATACTTTTGGTCAATAATTTTTGCAATCACAATGACTTGTTGATTGATTTATAGTTTTCATTTTTCTGTCCCTTTGGTTAATCGCGAAGATTAGGATGAATGGTAGTTAGATAAGATGGATGAAGGGACAGTCAGAAATATATAGAAAAGACAACACGAGCCCCATACAAGATTATACTGGCTACAATTCCAGATTCCAGAGCCTCGCCAGTTTGCGAAATGCAGTCCAGGATGCATTTATAGATAAAGCGAGTCGAATTGAATTCTCTTGTCAAATACAGCTTCAGTTTTCATATTAACTGCCCTTTTCGTAGGGGTTTTTCATAAAATAAATATTTCCTTGGTTGGTAATTTCCAACTTTACCTAAGTAGGGGTCGAATGAATAAAGGTTAAGAAGAACGAAAAAAGATCAAGAAAAAGTAATGAAAAAGTCAAGAATTTTGGATTTGTTATTTTGGTATTACTTGCAGGTTGCATGTTGTTGTACAAATTGATAATACTTCTCTTGCCATTCGTTGCCAAGCACGAAAGGTCGGAAGGAAGAACAAGATAAAGCAACTCAAGAACCATGAACAAAGATGAGACAAGTTTTGTTAGCTTATGCCCGGTTTCTCAGATCTTGAAGACATTTAATTACATTTTGGTACACTGCCATGTTGAAAGCCTACCAAAACGCACAAAAACATCTGTTCCCTTGCCCACGATTTCGTTGTGCGAATAGTCTCCGCATATATTCCCTTCCCGTTGCCATATCTTACCAGCTTGGCACGAAAAGGTCGTTTAAGAGTCGTAACTTCACCGAGCGTATGCCGCTTAAGGCATTGTCTTCGCGTGTGAGCATGAAGTGGAAAGGCAAGAATAGTCGACTGCCCGTCTCATTGTTCTTACTCGTATATTCCGTGGGAAATGTTCTAGGGACAGATAAAGAGGCAATTAAAAATCATTTGGTTGAGAATAGTGAAGGGAACTATTTTAAAATATGCATGACAAGAATATTGTAAAAGTGTAGTCCAGTTAGAAAAATACGATATTTGTAGAATAAGAGAAAATTACACTGGAGATTATACAATGCAGGTTTTTATTCAAAAGAAATATTTAAAAATAAGTAAGTGGAAGCACATGTGAAGCAATAATCTGATAGCTTGAACCAATTTTTTTTAACACTTCATCTCGAATTACTGCATTTCGTCCATTGAGAATGTAAATGTTCTGTCTCCAAATTGTAAACAAATCTAGATATTTTGGCTTTGGTTTATTTAAGTTGCAATTGTTTCATCTCTGCTATCGTCTGGTGCTTACATGCAACAAATATTGATACACTGAGTGTTTTTCTTTTTTTGTTCATTTAAGCAGTCAAGAGAATGCAAACTCCAACGATTCATGCCCGTTTCGCCCAGTACCAATAACTTGTTTTATTGGCCCAAGTGATAACCCGCGCCAGAACGCCCGTTACCGATTCGCCCAGAGGGAAATGTGAAAGTAAAAATTCCCAATCATGTAGGAGTATGCGAGAATGTCTAATTTCAATGGCGCTAAACACAGCCTTTATAATGTGCGAGGAAGACATCGACCTGCAATACTTAAAACAGTAATTTGCCTAACCTAACCTCACTGGCTAATACTATTGTTGATATTTTACATGTATCTGTATTTCTGTTATTAATGCATTATACAATGCGACATGACTCCCCTTTGGAAGAAACACATGATTATTTGGCTTTTTACTTTCGATACCCGGTGAAGGCACATAGTGGTTTGGATCCCACTATAAACTGTAGGATCAGTCCCGATTAGCCTTACTGTGCACACAGTGGGCTTAAAACACCAAACCAAAAAAATATGAAAATTGTTCCATCTGAAATTTCAAGAATTAATTACAGCATATATGCCTAACCAAACAACTACTCCTTTTTAGAGAGGCTTCAATATATCATCCTTTGCAATGATGCAAACTTTCAGCTCAATGGTGACAAAGGTCAATAAATATATCAAACTTTAAAGGTCTCTCCTGAAAATAATAAAAATTGGACATAGAACATTTACATTCTCACTGGGCGATTTGTGATTTACTATCATATATTATGTATAGTATATGCCTTCCGAGAAGGCACCCACAAGTTAACCTCACTTCTACGTAATGCACCCAGGTAAATGCAGTCTTGCAGGTCAACGACGCTCTGTGCCTAGGCCCCCAGCCTGTATAATCCTCTGTGGGGTTTTGTGTTGTCCTGTGTGTTAACCTTACGTGTGCTGAGTGCCCCTTTACCAGTGTTCGGAAAGTTACTTTTGAAAGTAACAGAATGACAGTTAGTTACTCGCCTTACAAAGTAACTCATTTACATTCACTTGTACTTGAAAAGTAACTGTAAGTTACTTTTATAGTTACTTTATTCTGAAAATTACTTGCAAACAAATTACAGTTTGCAGTTGGAATTCAAGAATATTTTAAGCTGAACATGATTTTTAACATGCATTTGATACATTCCATGTTTCTATACCTCTGAACAAAACAACGGGATGAACTCAGGTGCGAACCAAGGTCTTGATTAACTCCTTAATATTAAACTTCATTAAACATGATCTTATTTTCTCCAGAAAATAACGCAATCCACGAAAGGTCAGTTAGCGGAAATGTTACGCCCCATTAAGAGGATTTCCTCACAGCGTGCCGGGAATTGATTGTGCACCTGCTCCGTTTAATTGAGCTAGCCTCTGAACAGGCGCACTTCCCTGTAAGGAGACAGAACACACCAGTTTTCGAATAAAAAAGGGCAGTCTAAATTTCTCTCTAAAGTTTTACATGTTTAAAATTTACTGGAAAGAAAGCGTCCCTCCTTCCTTTCCGCGTTCAGTGGACAACTCCACGACCTCGCCATTCCCGTGTTATTTGTGAAGGTCCTTTCATCAATTTACAACTGTCCCCAGTACAGTGATATATTACTTGCTACTTAAAAATTTACATCGACATACGTCACTTAATATCACTACAGAAATCAGTAACAAAACAAAAGAACATGAATATTGACATTAACATCAATATTGATGTAAATATACGAAATTATTTATTTATTCTTCCCTGATAATATATGATTATGTACACGACCGAACTACCATAAATGAGTTTTATTTGAAAAGCCCACTTTAAGCACATATAGGGTAATCTGGACTGGGCTTACACTTTAAAGTGGGATCCAAAAAGCTATGTGTTATCACCCGCACGTTTCTCACCGGAGGAATCTTTGTATTAAAAAAAATGTTCCAAATTTCACCTGATCATCATTTATCCTCGCCGTCGCGATTAATCTGAGAAGAGGATAAAGAAACATATTAAAACAAAATCATTTTCCTCCTTGAAAATGAAAGTTTGTTGGAAGTTCACTTTATGCACTGGTAGGCTAATTGGGACTGGACCTACAGCGTGACTATACTGAGAATCGAACGATAGACCCCTTGTTTACAAGGCGATACCATTACCACTTTTCAATCGGGAAGGCTCCACTTTTTTCCATATATTAATCAAGGGTTTCACAGTTGGATTCTTTTGGTACATCAAGTAAACAGATAAGTGCATCAAAGGGTAATTTTATTGGCTGCTGTTCCATATGATGTACGCGTACTCTCCTGTTAAGATAAAGTGGCATATGCATCAACTGTTCAACTCTATAATGAGTGCCACTTTATGTGAACAGTAGTTTTCTAAAATACTATTTTTGCCAGAACTCATTTTACAATCCATCGCTATTTTCGTTCATTTTTTTTCTTCGTTTGATAAGTTTTTATGCAATGGTTATCCTGTAACAGAGGTTGTTCTTTGCTTATTCGTGACGTTTCTTTCAACTTTTGAACCTCACATTGCGAAGAATAAAAGGAATGAACATAATGATGGGCAATTTGCCTCATATTCTCTTTGCCTTTCTCTGTACAAGTGTGTGTGCCAGATCACATCCGATTTGATTCAGTCTTGCACATCTTGAATAACAATTGAAGATCATTACTTACACTCTACATGCACCAACTCCGCAGAGAAAAATAAAAACTAGGTGAACTATTCCATCCATCGCTGTGCTACAGACCCTTGCACATGGAAAGCACGAATCCGAGATCTGCGTGCGCTACCAAACCATTATGTGCGTGACCGTTTGAACGAAAATTTTACAATACCTAAAAAGTGACACACATCTCTTTGCCAGGAGCTATATTTTTGTTCCGTTGAATATGTTAATTCGTTTATTGTCCTTTTAATTTGAATGGGGTTAACTTTGCAATTCTACGTAAAGAAAGTAGTTCTTCGATCAACAGTTTCAGTGAATTTTTATGAAATTGTCAGATTCTTATTTCGAATAACTGTAACCATTTACTTTTTGAAATGTGAAAAATTATTTTCTTCCTTATATTCAAGACTGGATTTACCATTGGCTTCCACAATTTCATGTAACTATCATCCACCAGTGTCAAGATGAGCTTCAAGCTGCATATGTCGATGCAATTTACATGTCACTATGTATATCAATTGTCAGTGGCAGCAATTACGGGGGCGTAAGAGGCAGTTCCCCCTGGAAATTAGCATCGTTCATTTCCAGTTACAAAGAAAGCTTGTTATATTAATTTTTAAGAGAAATAAAGTTCAGTTAGTATTCGAACGGAATAACCAAAGTAAAAACTACGTTAGATTGAAATACTTGAAAGTAAAATATGTGAACCAATTTTGTTTTCGTATTCTACCATTAAATCCAGAGAATAAAATTTCTACAGTTTTAAAGTTCTATGAGATTAAACAAGGTAAACTTTAGTTCAAGATTCCCCCCTAACTTTGAAACCTTTCTCTTGAACGAGGCAGTGGTGGCGATTAAGGTTGGCGCGGGGGAGGGGGCAGTTGCCCCTTCACTTTTTGTCACTTTTGCCCCCGCACTATGCAAAACTTTATCTACCAAGCAAAAGTAAACTGTCCTTGCTCCCCCCAGTTTTGGCACCTTGCCCCCCCAGTTTTAGAACCCAATCGCCGCCACTGGAACGAGATATGTAAAAGTTAATTACAAAATTACATTTCAGTACACTAACTGAATGAAATGTAAAAAGGTAATAAAAACAGGTGTGTCTAACTTATCTGGTGGATCGAATAGAAAAGTGTCCCCAAGGATATAATAACAAGATTTTGGAATAAAAAAATATGTTTATGTTTTTTAACTCTAAAATAATTATTGTATTAAATAATAATTTTTATTGTTGTTAATTTTACTATTAAAGTTGTATCAATTGTCTGAACCCCCGCTGCAAAAAATTCTGGTGACGTTCATGTTGGAATCCCAAGAAAAGTCAGGACAATTGATTATTACCACCTATCCTACAACGCAGTTCCAATAGAGAATGCAATGCAAAAGTCATGGGACGATTCTAGTTAGTTGAAAACACGACTCCGCAGTGAGCTTAAATTCAAATAATATATAATCCAATCACCTTAACGTACCGGTACTAGATATTTTGGAATGTATTGCACCATCTATCTACGTTGAAAATTACCTTCTTTTTATGTCCAAGTCCCTTGTGCTTAAGCTTTGATGGAATTTTCCTTCACGCGGCAGGAAAACTCAATATTATTCTACTTATTTATTCACAGTTCTCTGCAAGATGAGCTCACACAATTGTGTTTCTCCCCTGTGACAATACTAGAACATACTCGATGCAGAAATCGAACAAAGAAAGGAAAAAATTGTTTTCAGCGGCTGAACATCGACCCAAACTCATTGCTATGGAAGCGGAATTTATTCCCGACTCACTATTGGCTGACGTTAGACACACATGATTGGCTACTGCTGAAAGACACTTCCGCACGCCGAACTTTTGATTGGTTTGAAGTTTCTGTAAAAAGAAATCTCCCTTCCGCTCATACACTGCACCAACTGTATTTTTCAGGGTTTTATTACGAGGGAACGAAAGTCCACCATTCTTGAGACACGATGACCGATTTTACTTAAAGTAAAATGGTAATAGGTATACACAGTGGGGACATTTTGAACTGCGTGTGTATTTGTGGTACTCTACACCTCGAGATCCGTGCTTTAAACATCAACCTCTCATGATTGCACTATGAGGGTTGCGATTCTATTTTTACATTAAATTTCGCATTTCTGTAACTTTTGGCTAACCGTGATAAGGGGGATAAATGATGATACGATGAGATGGATGAAGAAAACAATCACAAATACATATGGACAACACAACGATTTCTACAGAGTCCTGGCGCAAAACCTCAGTCTGCAAAATACAGTCCAAGGTGTACTACGTGGAAGAGATGTTAACATTTGGTTGTCTTCACAAAGCTTCACCCCCTACACCACAACAAGCCTCAAGAACTACAGAGAAACCTTATTATGACTGTTTTTCGCCTGTCGCTCAAGAGTTTACATTTAGATACATGCCATTCAAATTCTGTTGCAATTATTTTTGAGTTACCTAACATATACAGCACCAAGAAAATGCAACAATAAATATAAATTAGGCCTCCTTTTGGCTGTCAATGCTTTTAAATGATCAACATTTTTAACAATAAGGTAATCTCCTGATTTCCAGCAAGTTACTGGTCGTAATAAAAAAAAATCAGAGATGGGATCACTTCAAAATGCTATTCTTTCCAGTAACCAGATAAGCTAAATTAGATATTGTTCAAGAACCTGGACGAAATATCTTGTATTTTGTATACACACAAAGCAAGAGGAATCG
This sequence comes from Lepisma saccharinum, assembly GCF_977018435.1. Classification (NCBI taxonomy): domain Eukaryota; kingdom Metazoa; phylum Arthropoda; class Insecta; order Zygentoma; family Lepismatidae; genus Lepisma; species Lepisma saccharinum. The sequence goes on from NC_139239.1 coordinate 58,147,260, forward strand.
GAACAATGCAGAACACTTAGCGGCGAAAAATCAATTTAGTTTCTCGCTAGCAGCAAAACAAATCGAATAACACAAGAACAACATATTGGGATTCACCTATGTGGTTATAAACCTCACAACTTCAGCCCCGATTTTCTTAAAAAAAAAAAAAAAAAAAGAGAACTCCAGATAAAATATGTCACTGGCTACTGAAATAGAAGCCTTAAGCATGGAGTTATTCTGCTCTTACGAAATTCCTGGACGCATCACTGCTTGAAACCGCCGGTTTATCTCACGATTTAGCATCTGGATATTTGGAAATGGAGATGCTATATTTCTTGGCCCGGAGCTGCAGCAAAAGAGACTGTTATTTCCCAAAGAACATAAGTATCCATTTCAAAAAGCGGCAACTCGACGACAATTGAATACCAAACGAAAAGGCATAGCTGCGAAGAAGACAGCGCCGAATTTCCTTCTCTTGCTTCTGATCCCCCTGGAAGGTGGAAGAGGAAACCAGCAAGAGCTTGTCACTCGTAAATTTGACACCCGCTCTTCAGAAAATAAAAGAGCTTCTTTGGAACTACATATTGGCCAGAGGATATTGAAAATATTTGTCAGTGGTGGCTCTCAATGATAGAAACGTGCGTAAGCGTAGACTTCTACGTGCACACATTGTTGATGTGGTTTAATTATTTTGTATTTTTTTTTTCAATTTATCTAGCTTAACCACAACAATGAGAATGAATTGTCAGCTGTTGACATAGATCAGGGCCGCTCAAACTACAGCCCACGCACCACATGCGTTTCGTCAGGGTTTTAATGACATTTCTTAGTATTCATATTTTACTTCGAGGCATTATCTTTAGTTTGCGTAAAATGAAATATGAACCGTGGCACATTGCTCAAATAGTAGGTTGACTCTCCATACAGAAATGTTCGGACAACCCTGAAACTTCAGGGAAAACACGAAGAAACTTGCATGTCTTGCACAGGATTCGAAGCTCAGAACGCTAGGCACTCCACCAAAGAGGCTGGGGCACACATTATGCAAAACTGAAATTATTTAAGAGAAATCTCATATTTTTCTTTTATCGTCGCTTTTCTCGAGACTGCAGGGCCAGTATAATCCTCTGTTGGGTCGCGATGTCCTGCATTTTGCCCTTACGTGTGCTGAGTGTCCCTTTACAGCCTCAGCTTTTGTTTAAGGTATGAAGATAGTATAGTTGTTGGTACGGGGTCTATGACAGAATTAGAAATTGAATGAGGGTTTTAACATATTTTTTCCTTGTTAGGGTTCTGTCCTCAATTTTCTTTTAGTAAGGGACTTATCCCCGTACTGTATGATAGGCACAAATAGCCAATATGCTGATGTGCCCATAATTTAAAAATCAATCGCAACCATATTCGTCAAAACACTGATTTTTATTATTACACAGACACCTGGGATACTTAATGCCTTAACACACAGCTTGTTCCAGTTTCCTTTGTAGCCATACACTCCTGTACCACATCTTCTTATCTGTTAGAATAAAGAACTGGATTTTCAGAGAACCGAAACCGCAAATTACTGCTATTTCTGATATATTCTGAATGGATTGAGATTCATGATACATCACATTAAGATTTCGGATAAATCATATGGATGATTCCCTGCGCTAATTTTTTACTTATCGTAAAAGGCTCTTGAACTGATGTCAGCTCTGTGCAACACCAGAGCAGCAGATGTATCATTTGAATCCTCCTGATATCCGTTTTCGACTTTTGTGAAAATCCATTCGTTGACAGGGCAAGGACCTCTTATATTATTCTTCCATTTCCTACACATGCGCCGCGCCGGCCCGGCGTGCGAACGCATTGACGCACGATCACGCTACCGAAGAATTTCGGTGCGAGTCTATGCATTTACACTACTTTCTTTATGAATAACAATGCAAAACAACAAAAAAAGCAAAGTCTCCATACATTTCTTACCAATGGCAGTGCAAAGATTAAAAGTGGGTCAGACGGGGACGTATATTGTAATATAATACCGCACGAGGCAGACAATTGTGGTCAACAAAGCAGTAATTATTTTTGTTTATCCGATTTTGCCTTTCTTAAGAATTGTCTTCATTTTTTGAACAGATGTATATGTGTAACACAAGAAACGCACGAATCTGTATTCTCACTTATAAATATGTAGCGTTATGCCATACTAGCTATATATTATTTAAGTACTTCACTCGGTAACCCTGGCAACCACAGCAACAAGATGCCATAAACATTTTCACCATTTCCTGTTCGCACTACATGCAGTACGAATGACGTCATCAATCATTTTAATATAAAGTTACGAATGAGATGTTACCTAAGAGGAGGATAGACAATTGATTATGGTTGTTCTCAAGAATCTGACAGATGTATAACATACAAGATGACGGTTCTTGTTCAGTGTGCAAAGTAGATGGGAGGTTGGAAACTTGCAATTTGTTGCTGGATTCAACTGTAGAAGGACATTTGCAAGGAATTTCAGCTCTTTGGAGGAAAATAATTACACAATATCTTCAAGAATATTTAGAAAATATGAAAACAATACACTGTATGTAAGCTTTCATAGATATCAACGTCCAACCAACAGTTTACAACCAGGGTTGGCTGGGTAGCTCACTGGGTATAGAAATGGCACGGTATGCCAAAGAATCGGGTTCGAGTCCTGGTCGAACCTGCATTCTTCGCTAATGTTTCTACATAAACCTCCTACTCAGTGCCGGATCTACAAACCGCAAGAAACTACAAGATTGCGTCATCTACTAAGAAATGGCGTCATAATACATGAAGAGTATTCCGTTTTAAACCTATCATTTTATGTTCCAACTGCTCAATTATACCTAGACGTTATACTGTGTGTTCAATTTCATTTTACGAAGTTTTAAGCATTCCTTGATAATCGAGGGATATACTGTCAGTCTCTTGTGAAACTGTTGTTGTCAACGATTGCGTCAATGACTTGAAAGTAATTTACTTCATAACGCTTGTGTCATGGGGGAATAAAATTGTCTCCACCACGAATGGGATTTTGCCTCTGTTGTCAGGTTCTGATGGAAGAATCTCTGGTATCGGGCGTCGCCAGAAATTTTTGTACGGGTTATCCAGGCCATTGATAGAACTTCAAATTACTATCGTTATGATTGTTATAAAACAATAATTACTATTATAAACTAATATAAATGAACCAGTTTTGTTCATTATTATCATATTGTTAGGAAGACTATACTACTACTCGATCCACCAAATGAGTGATTATCTAGTACGACTGTTTCTTTTTTTACATTTCATACAGCTGGTGTACTGAAATGCATAAGTATTTTATTTTGTTACTAACTTGTACACCCAAAAGTTAGGGGAAATTTTAGTCATAAAGTTTGTTGTGTGACCTCTCACATAAAAAAAACTCTAATTTTTTGAACTTTGAAATATGAAAACCTTACGTAACTTATTTATTTGAGACCTTGGCCTTTGCCTAATCTCAAATTACCGTTTAGTTAAGCTCAAAGATTGCACAAAAAAAATTGCGAAATCCTAACTTTGAATACATAATTATATTAACACATTTGTACAATCACCATGATAGCATTAAATTAACAGTCATTCTTAATGTTCAATTATTATCAACAACTATTTGAACAACAGAAACACGTATCAAAGTTGCAAAACAAAACATTTTCTCACTAAATAAGTTCATAATAATTGTGAATGTTAATTTTTGGACAGTCACATATATTGTTCTGTTCCAATACGAACAATGACTGAACTTTAATTCTGGCAGTAACTATAAATATGAGAAGCTTTCTGATTTCTTTTAACTTGAAATGGAAGATGCCAGTTTCCAGAGAAGGGAAGGTCGATGGGCGTTTTGACCCCCTTCCTCCGACGCCCTCCCCGTTAAATCTCACCCTGCTCTCGTTCTGAATGCACATGCAGCTGCGTAGATTTGTTCGCAGATGATGATTGAAGAAGTTAGAGAAATGGGAGGGAGGGTCTTTCGAGGTTGGAATCCAGACCCTGCCTCCTTGTAAATTTAGCACAAGTGTTATCATATGATCCACGATAGCTCACCTAATTAAAACGACAAGTCCCACGGCTCTCCAGTTTAGCAAGTTCTCGAAAGTGACAGCGCCAAGTGGCGATTACGTAAGCACCTGGAAATCCACCTGTCCTTTCTGCCATTTTCTCCTTCATGGCCTGCGATTTTTGGGAGGACCATATTGTTTCCGGTGGGGGACTATATTTCATCGCGGACGCACCCGACGGTCGTCCGCGTAGACACAACGCAAGCACAATTTAGCTCGTTGCTCCAGTTGATCTCGCTTGACTCCTCTGATGGTGCCCTTCAAGATGCCCTGGTCGAGATTAAGTGACGAAGTGTCTGGAAATCACTGGACCTTTTCTTCTCTCGTCTCCGCTCAGATTATCATTGTCAAGATTCATGCCAGGCACAAGTGTGCGGAGAACAGATTGTAATAATGATTTATTTTTATATAAAGATAAGATGGTACGTAGGCGTCCAGGGTCACCAGAAGAATATTTTAAAAAGGATATCAGACTCTAAATCCAGATGAATATAGTGAAGTCTACGGTCACGCCATGGTTCAAGGAAACACAGTATCACGCTTATACCGGGTGATCCATTTGGGTATGGACAAAATCAAATGGGTGTAATTTTTTTTTGTTAAATGTAATTACCTGCAATATTGTATACAACAGACTGTAAGGTGGGAGTTTTTATTTTTATACACTACTAACAGTTTGGTACAGTTTTCAGTTTTCTACATGGCCTCCATTGCGAACTCTCCACAACTCATAACGGTGATTCAATTCATTCCACGTCTGGTATAACATCTCTGGGGTCATTATGTCGAAAGTCTCTATGAGTTTGAGTTTCAAATCATTAATGTCTGTGGGTTTCTGTAAATAGACAGTGTCTTTAACGAAACCCCAGACGAAGAAGAAGTCTGGAGGGATTAAATCTGGGGACTTGGGAGGCCAAGCAATTGGTCCCCACGGCCACGAATCAGTTCAAACTTCATTGTTGCCAACACACTACAGCAAAACTCCCATGTTTCACGCACGAAAACACCAACACTATCACATTTACGTTTCTATTAATGCTTTATTTTATTTTATCCATACCCAAATGGATAACCCTGTATTTTGTTCAAGAGTTCAACCAATCAGTTGGTTGATTTTTAAATTGCGAGCATGTCAGCACAAAGTCTATTTGTGCCTGTTCTACGGGGGAAACGCCCCTTAACTATAACAAAACTGAGGACTAGAACACACCGGTGGATTTAGCGCGAGGGTATGTGTCCCCCTGGATTGACTAAGTATTATAAAACAAATATTGACAGTATTTTATTACAACGAATAAATTAAATTTCGAGCAACCATTTTCCAGATCATGAAAGCATAAAACAGAGTTTAGCACAAATATATTAATCGGGCCCAGATTTACTAGACACTTAAATCGAACCCAGGACTTAATGATTACAAGGCAATAACGTTAACTGATCGACCAAAAGCAAGAGCATTGTAGGTTAAACATTTCCCATGTTTGTGACAGTTTCGGCTGAGGAAATGTTCTGAAGCTTATCCGTTTACTAGTAATACAAATCACAATAAGTTCTATTTCTCAAAAATCTACTAATGCTACCACCTTGAAATGAAAGGGCCCTTGGTCTCGTTTCCTGGTAGAGGTACGGTGCATATGGGGCGGATTCCACTTTGAAGGTCCAGTCTCGATTAGTTTATCTGGCCACAAATTGGACACACTACAAAATATTTCTCAATTACCATTTTTAACCTTCATTTTTAAAAGTTGTCCAAAGAAAAAAATGTAAGCAGTGTGTCATTTTAATGGGAGTGTGCTTTTACCACTTTGTTTCACTTGAAAATTTTAATTTTTCTCAAAATTTCGAGAGAGGCTGTAGCCCCATTATCTCCCCTTGTGCACGCCAGTATGTGTAGTGAAAATTTAAAGTTGAAGACCGAATGTTTTCATTCTCTATAAGAACACGTGTGAGTTGGAAACCTTTATTAACATGCTATTTTTATCAAATCCCCTCTCCCCCCCCTCTCTCTCTCTTAATAATAGACTTACGGATCTGATCATAACTGCAACCTGAGGAGAAATTCATAACTTAGAACGCACTGTTTCATTTTTTCTAACACTCCTGAGTATCTTGACATAATGGAAGTGAATGTACCCCTTATGAGGAAACTGCACCCCATTCCCTTAAGAGAGAGAGAGACAGAAGTGGAAATAAAATTATGTGAGGAAGCAGATGGAAAGTGAAAGAGGAAGGGAGATGTAGGAAATGAAATTATGAAGAATAGGATGAGTAAAGAACATAAGAATGAGGAAGGAAGACCTAAGACGTAGAAATAATAAATTCTTAAAATAGAGATATAGTAGAAAAAGATGGAAGGAAGAACATAATAAAGGAGGAAAAGAAATGGACGAAGGGAACTAGAAACCATGAAAATAGAAGGAAGATAATTGAGTATTTGAGTAGAAGTGAAAGGGGGATAAATAACCCTCCTTGGCCGTTCCTGCGGGTGACAATGTAGGGTGCATAAACCATCTGGATGCTCTACTCTACCCAACTCTTCCATTCTTGAGTTCTACAACCCATTTTAACTCGCCCTGACTGTGTAATTCCATAATAATTGCCAGATGTCAGGCTCTTAGACTGTTAAACAATATCAAGTAAATGTCCTTTCAAATGATCATATTAAAAATATCCTGCTGCACTGATCTGAGAGATCCATCCGTGAAATTCAGGGATACTGCTAGATAGAAAATGTGAATAAAGCTGTTGTACACGACACGCAAAGAAGTTTTCACATACATATTAACTAAAAAGTATCAGAAAAGCGACGTAAAATAAATGAAATCAAATATTATGTATTATTAATACAGCAGCCGTCCACCTCTTATTAATGTATTGCATGAGACGAGTTTAAGTAGTGTGACTGTTATCAGGATTGCAAATACTATATGTGTGTGTGTGTGTGTGTGATATGTATGCGGACTAGTGTGTTTCTGGGCATATTTGACGAAATATTTTCAGTCTGATTTTTTGCTTTTCTCTCTTTCCAGGTAAGTGTGGCAAGGCTTCAGACAGCGTAGGTGTAGAACCATTTCATTGGACAACGTCCAACATTTTTTCATCACGTGTAATCCCTCTTCCCTTCCTGCAGCTTGTAAGTACGACTCGTACAACTCTTTATCCACATAGGTGGGTCCTCTCAATCTGTTTGAAAGACCATGGCCTCAAAGAGAAGTAAGGCTTTGAGTGTTTTTTTTCCATAGCGAGGAGGTGACGCCATTAAAATAAACCCAACGGATACAGAAAAAGTGCATTGAAGTGCTGAATAGGTCATAACATGACCTTGTATTATCTCGCTTCTTCACAACGGACAGGAAAGTCAATAGGGGACATCCTTTTCCTGTAGTCAAGATTACAGAGGCTCTGGCGACTATGCTGATAACAATCTTGATGGCTATCTATTGAGACTCTTGAATTTCCTATAGCTAATTTGTATGATGAACCTTTTGACGCGTCAATATGGCTGACGAGGATCTGGTGACAGCCAGAACCATCATCTCTGCTGCTGTGCATTTTGTCCTTATGATTCTTCATCTAGTACCTTCATTTTCTTCGTACGTTTGTAGAATTTGGTTCTTACATAAGTTTTGGTTTCAGATTGTGGTTCTATGCGCACACTCGCGAGCAGATTCTTGATTTTTTAATTGTTGAGGAATTAATCTTCATCACACGAGCTATAATTAGGGGACTCAGTTTTAAATTTGAGACAAGTTCACGGTTTCCTATTTCGGTTGCAGGTTCGAGTTCCAGTCAAGGCATGCGTGTTTCTTCGTGAAGTATAATTTCATAATCTAAATATTATAATTGTTGTCGTAATTAGCCTAAAGAGACATAAAATAAGAACACCAACACAATGAAACCATTGCTTCTCCGGGATATAAACCTCAAACCCCTGCTTCACAGACCGCTAGATATTTGTATTTGTGTTATGTAGCGTCGCTTTTCTTTCAGTTTTGGCTAAACGCGACGATGAGAATGAGTGACGATTCATGACACTCTAAGTAAATCAATGCCCAGGCAGGGTTTTGAACCCGGGAAGAACTAAGTCTCTCTCCGTCGTGGTAACACTGTAGCCGCGTAATCAAGGGGTCCCGGGTTCGATCCCCGGTGGAGGCACATAGTGGTTCGGATTCCACTTTAAACTGTAGGTCCAGTCCCGGTTAGCCTTACTGTGCATAAAGTGGACTTAAAACACCAAATCAACCAACCAACCATTTAAACTGTAGGTTCGTTCCCGATTAGCCTATGCTATCATAAAGTGGACTAAAAAACAACCATGGACGGGTTTTGACAATTGATAGGACCGTCACAGCATCAAACTGACTTAATCTTTGCATTGGTACGTATCCTTTAAAAGTATGTAATTTGACGGTGGATTGACTATTATATCGGGTTGACTATCATTGTAAAATCTACAAGGTTGATTCGAAGCTAAGGCTCGTTTCACGCCTGGACCAACTTACTGTAGCACGTGACTGGGCGTTGCAACCCATTGATGAGTTTGAGAATGAAGTCCCCAGCCCAATCTCTTCTCTTGCTCTGGTCGCGTCGAATGATGAAAACTTTGTTTCCCTCCCATCCCATCCCAGCGCCACTGCTTCTCCGATGCGTTTCCATAAATAATGCGGCGCAAGGCTTGCCAGAAGTTCAGAAATTGCCCAGCTGGGAGGGAGCCATTAGACGAAATGTGGAAGATGTTTATTGATACTCAAATGTTCTCTGCGAGGGCGCTCCAGAGCATGCTTTCATTCATGCCGCGAGCAGCGGGAGCCAAAGCCAGATGTCCGTTGCTTAAAGCAGTGCAGGCAGCCTTCGTGACGTAGTGGGTAGAGCAAACCGTTCCGAACGCAAGAAAGGTATCTATCGGGTTTTTTTCTTTTTGTATCGACCATTCATCGTCAATTATCCTAATCATTTCACCAGTAATCCTCATCGCCGCGATCAATCTATGTAGAAGAGTGCCATAAACTAACTAAACGATCAGAACAGTAGAATATAAAACTTTGCATGTGACAGTCGACACTACAACCAGGGCTATTAAGGTGGGTGCTATTGATGCTGCAGCATTAGGCCCATTCCTGAAACAGGCGCAGATGAAAACAGACGAGAATTTTCCGAAAGCTGAAGAGTTTTCTTTTGCTATACAGATGTTAACCTGAAAATAAATCTTAGAATGAAATTTGGAGCCCCAATTTCGGACGCCTAGACACAGCGTTACTTATTATACAGTTACTATCATTCTGTGACCTAACTATAACGTCGTTGTGTTCATTGTTCACCGAATATTTCAAGCATCAGGCCCAATTTCATCTAAATCCGGTCCTGACTACAACGAAATAGTAGATATACCAGTTTTAACATACGTATTTTCTTCAATGCTATTACCATTAATAATATGAAATTAAGAAAATATACTTTTTCTTCAGAATTCTTCCCAAATTCAACATATTTTTAGAATTCTATTTACGTAGTTACAATTATAATAAGTGATTGAATAATTTTTCTCGTGTGTTTCAACACAACAAACTTTAATTTACCTTGCGTAGTTAAGTATTTGCACTATAATTTAACAATAAAATTATCAAAATGCATGATTTAGAATACACTTTTGAAATCAGTGTATTAACCAGCATACATAAAACATCACTACATATTGATAGTTGTTGCAGGCTCTCTCAAACGCTTTTGTAACAGTTTAAGGATATGGGAAGGCAAACAATGGACGTCGTCCAAGGTTCCGTGCGATTGTCATTAATTGTCAGGCAACAAACCCAACGAGAGCCTCTCCTCGAACGACAGGCGGCGATGCCAGTTGTTCAAGGTGCCTGCTGGGCAACGTGTCTCAATAGCTAATTGCACCGACTGCGTTTCTGCTTTCGTCTTGAATGCACTTGGCACAGGACTTCCAAGAGGATTGCATGATTCGCAGCTTCACGTTGCGTGCTTTCAGTCCAAAAGGGCACGCGACACTGATGTTTCGCACGGAAGTGACAAGCCACATGAACCCCTTCCGTTTGTAAAAAAGCACTCGCTGTGCATATGCGACCAACAGACCGAGGCGACGCGACGCACACGCTGTTGAAAAACTGGCTCAGTCCTAGTGGCTCGCAAGCTACATCCGACATGTTCAGATTGTGCCACTCCGGTAGGAAAGGTTGTATTTATTGTCGTAGGTTCGTTTCTAAGTGACAAGTGTCGCTTGCGACTTGTTGCTTCTGTCTGAAAGTTCCATAATGGACGTGTACAGGTGTTAAGAAGTTTTGTGGCAAACTGTGTATCTAGTAGCGATGGACTTTCTAATTCATTTAAATTTGTATTCTGGGTCCGGTATGCAACACCTGGATGTGATATCTAATACCAAACACCTTGATCTGATGTCGGATATTCAATATCTGAATAACTTATCCGAAATCTGCAGCAGGTATCCAATATCAGACGCATCAGAAGCATCTGATACACGGTACTCGAGTCCTAGATTTGATGTGAGATATCCGACCAATGGACCACTTATCCGATACCGACACATGGACCATATATCCGATTCCGTGGATGAGGTATCCGATGTTGATACGTCGACCATGTATCCTCTGCCCGACACGTGGATCACACATGCAATGTCCAACACATGGACCAGATATAAAATATTTGGCGTCTTTCAATCCTTGTAATCTGTGGCGGCGATTGGGTTCTAAAACTGGGGGAGAGATGCCATCCCTTGGTAGATAAGGTTTAGCATAGTACAGGAGCAAAAGTTACAAAAATTGAGGGGTCAACTGCCCCCCTCCAATCGCCGCAACTGCTTGTAATGTAATATTCGTATCTTCCTGCCGATAATTCCAATGATTCCTTAAATCTTCATTAATCTCATGCTTCGGTAGCCAAACATGTTGAGTGTTATTGGCTACTACATTGTGATCGAGATATTATCTTGCTTATGCATAATTTCATAACAAGCTAAGCCCTGACTTCACCCCGCTGTCATCTTTGCTGGCACGATATTGTTTCTGTAGCATGTTGTCCAATAAAAACAAAAAATGTCGTGGCAGCCTTGAATTTGAGCCGCATGGTTGCATACGTGCATTAAAAGATACACTTTTGAAGGTTCTTAACGTGGAAACAAAGCCTCAGCGAATGAGCACAGAGAAGGAGCCATTTGAGAAACCACGAAAACAAATCAATACAGAGAAGCTAAATGCCGATTTTCCGGTGTTGGTGTTCGAAGCGGAACCCTTTCGAGGGCCTTGCGTGTCGGCAGTCTCCATTGGACGAGCGAGTGGCGGAACCTCACCGGCGGTCATTATCGTTATCCGACAGGATGTCTCTCCCCATATCTCCCGCCCCGACTCAGAGCATGTTAAAGTGATAAATCGCTCCCTCTCTCCCTACGCTGGGGGGAGAGACATGTAACAGGTCCCTCGAAAGGCGTGGTGCGGCTGATAACGAACTCCGGTACTTCGAAACCTCTTAATGCGCCACTCTTGTTTTGCTGATAGATCTTTTAGTTTTCCCTCAACATAACGAGTTGATGATTACGTTTAGTGTTATATCTTCGTTAACGCGAAAAAAAAAAAATAGATTTTTCTTTTATACGAGGGCTGTTCATAAAGTGGCAACCAGAAACTTGGCTTAACAAAACTGGTTCCATCTAGTCTTGTTGAATTCTTATTACTTTATCCTTCTAAAGGTATGTCGCTACATCCTCTGTGGTACTTTATGGTGCTTCAATTTTATGGAGAGACCAACATTCGAAGGTTCGAACCGAAGATACCTATTTGTTCTTCACCCCATGACCAAGAAAATGGCCGAGTATGTTTTAAATCCACTTTTTACTCAGACAGACTAATCAAGACTGGATGTACGTGGAATCCTTAGCAGTGAGCAATATACACCACCTGGAATTGAACGCAGGAATACCCACTACGCTTTGGAGGAGTTCATTCACTACTTAAATGAGTGGTTAAAGTGACGGACTTGTTTTTGCGAGGTTCCAGTTTCAATAGAAATAGAAATAGTGGGTTAAGTTCCCGGTGGATGCACAGATTACAGCACACAGAACTCAAAATGCATCAAATCAATTTTTTCTTTGATTTGATTTTCTCAATTGATGCATTCTTCCTCTGTTATATGAAACAGCAACTGATAAAAGTACCATTTGGTGTATTTGAAGCACCAAAAGGGCATAAAAGTACCAGTTGATGCATTTTGATTCAACAAAAGTGCATAAAAGTACTATTTGATACATTTTGATGCGCCAAAAGTGCACAAATTACCATTTGATGCATATTGATGCTCCAAAATTGCATCATGAGCAGCTTGTGCACTGATATGTGCTACTAAAGTCAACATATTTGTGTCAATTAGCATATTCTGTGTTATGTATGCAGTGATTCGGATTCCACTTTAAACTGTAGGTGCAGTCTCGATTAAACGATCTGAAACATGAAAAAGGAACAAGAACAACTTTCAAAAGTACAGAAATTTATGCATAAAAGCTGCCGTAAATGGGTGTTGACATAACCTTACCGTCAGCTCAGGGACATGTCTATCAATATTATCATTACTAGACAAAGACACGGCTTATTAGGCACCACTCGACTAAGCCTGTGTGTTTACAAAGCCTAATGCCAGGCTGGAGCGTTGCATCAGCAAATGCTATTCCTGTGTTCGTGGAAAAGGAAGCGCCGTTCGCAGTACAAGGCGTCGACTGCAGCGCTCAAAGAAAAGACAACAGGAAATCATGGTACTAGATTTATCATCGTTACAGAAACCATCGTTTTAATTAGCTGACGCGATTCCTGGAATCGCTTTACTAAATTTCCGTACGAGTTGCAACGCGTGGCCTGTTTATGCACATTGGTGGAAACCAAAATAAACTGTTCTGTTCCTTCTCCATCTCGCTTGGTTGACAAAAGTCGCAAAAACGTTCACGAATGACATACGCCAGACCGGAAGCCCTGAAAGCTTGTTGCACGGATTAGTCTGCTTTTCTAAATTTAGGAATAGTTTAGTTTATGCCATAAAGTAGACCGCTGCTCGTTTTGACACTAGGTGCAGCGCAGGTGGATCCCAGTGTCAATCTAGTGCTACGAAATTCCGATCATTCAAGTCTACCTCCACAAAGTAGACGTGGGAGTACAAAGGGAGTCAAAAAGTGACGGGGCTATTGACACTCTTTGGATTCATGTGTCTAGTTAGTGACAAAGTGCAACACTGAGTCGTCTACTTCGTTGCTTTGGTGTCACGTAGTGCATTTTTCGTCTGCACAGTTTGCACCATGTTCTGGAGCTTCGTACAGTGTGATGTATAGTCACGTGGTACCTGCTAACCAATCAAATGAACGATGAAAGCAGCAGACAGGCATTTGTTGCACGTTTTGGACTTGAACACCGCTTATCGTCGTCTTGGTTAAGAACCGGTTTATTTGCACCAGCCTGACACTGGGATGCACCTGCACTACACCTTGTGTCACAAAGTGTAGTGAGCTAGACGGGGATAATGAGTGCAGCGAACTATACCCTGTCCAAACTAACTGTGGAGAAAGTCCGCGCATCGCGTCAGAGAAGCGAGGGAAATCTATTGGCCAAAGCAAAGCAGCAGACACTGATGGGAGGGCTCGTAACTACAATCGCTTTCCCCCACTCCACCCAATTCCGTCTCTCTCATGTCTTCATTGGTGGAGCCGTCTCTCGTCACTACTTGCGCAGAGACTTGTTTTCGTTTGCCTGCTCCACAGTTGGCTGGGACAGATTATAATCGGGGCTACTGCACTCTGTCCCGGGAAACAAGTCCTCTGCGCAAGTAGGACTCGAGACAGCTCGACCAATGAACGCATGGGAGGGTAAAACGCGGCTGCAGCTACCAACCGTTTGCAGCAGCGCGCACTACTTTGCTCTGTCTACTCACGTTCTCCTCTTCTCTACCGTCATGTGCGACCGTGCTCCATAGATTCTCGAGACAGGGTGTAAGTTAACATTCCGTGTATGACGCTGGTCGGCTCTGTAGTCAAGCGCGTTAAGTGCTCTACTTTCTATTTCACCACCGAAATTCCCGAGTTCAGATCCCGGCCTTGGCATGGGTGTTATTCGTGACTGTCCTTTCATATTCATCCTCATTGTCTGAATTAGAGAAAAGTGCAAGAAAAGTAACTTAATATAACAAGAATACAAGATACAAATATATGATGCTCCCAAATCAACCAGTTCTTAACGGATCAAAAATCGGAAAAGACCATTCTAAATGATTTGAAAATAAAATCTTAAGTAAGATGAATTAACCAATCAGATGGCCGCCCACGTTAAGTTGTCACGACCGGATCTGGCATAGTCTCCTGTCCCATCCTTTTGAGTCTCTTCATCAGTTTCATCTAATCATAATTCATCCTAATCTCGGTGATTAGACAAAAGTTTAAGAAATGCGTGAACGATAGAAAATCACTGCAAGGCAGAATATAGCTAAATACTTTGTGATAATTCGCACCGAAGGGATACCTGTCGCGTGTCATTTCACCAATCGAATGGATATTTGTGCGGCTTGTCATGTCGCTACTGTGTGAAACATTACTGTTGATTGGTTCCCAAGCTGCATGTGTCACGTGCATTGAATCAGTCCGTCTTACATCCTCATCGTCACGACTAACCCACCACGTAGAAGAGAAACGTATAATAACCGAAATGAAAAGCGATTTCCAAGAGGGACCGAAATAAAAAGCGATTTCCAAGAGGCAATGTGTTCACTCCCTCTTCGACGTCGTCACTGTTTTCATACGTCATTGTATCCACAAATATTGAGCCCAAAAATCCGAGTTACACCGTTGTCAAAGTGCAAGATTTAGATATTGAACGGAAATAAACTTTGAACAGATACGATCCAAATAGCAACATAGCAGAAACAGTTTGTATTTCTGTGTTCGCTTCAGCTTTGAGAAAGACTCGGGACACAACATGCGTGCTACTTCTTGTATCCAGGTCTGACGTAGTATTTATCTTGGAACATATTCAGCTAGTTGACTGGTGCAGAACGTCATTCTCCCGAAGTGTTTGTTTATCGCACAGCAGCACTTGTTTTTTTTTTAAATATACGCGTACTTTTCCAGGAATGAACTCTTTGAGGATTGTCCCTACGACAGCCAATAATTCGTCTAACAGATACAAATCGAGAAAAATAAATAAACAAATTGATAAATATGAATTATAATTTGTTCGTAGTCAACAATCCGTCGAGGTTGTGGCAAATGTTGGTCTCAAGAGGTAGGTGAGGACCATCAGATTCGTTCACTCCACTTTGTGTATGTTCCTACGCAGTTAGTAAGTAGTTAGGAAGTTTTAACGCCGCAAAGGTGCACGATAGCGTAAAGCAGGGCATTGTATATTCAGGTCCTGACCAAAGAAGGTTGTAAACCGTTGGAAATTTGTTGCGGATACTATGGCAAGGAATCATGGTTCAATGTTGGCGCATGTAAGTAGGGCAATGCGTTTAAAAATGGTGGATAATGATCGGCATCTGTGTCGGCCAACAACATCTGTACCAGGCGGGAACCTTGACCATGTGGACATCGTCCGCACGGGGGAATCATGGACGTCCGCAGTTTTTTCCAAGGAGGGACAAAAATATTTTTTTTCCAGGGACGTAAACGAGCCATATTAACTCGTAATAGTGTTGCCCCCTCAAAAAACACCACTTGAGTTTTTGAAATTATCATGATCCTGCATTCCCATTATAATAAATAATATAAGTTACTGTAACTGAAATCAAATTACATGTGCAAAATATGCACTTTTAGGCTGACATTCATTTTCCAAGAGGGAGGTGTGGCCATCCTTACCCCGCCCCCATCTTTCAGACGTCCATGCCCTACATTATTACTTAAACTTATAAATTTAGTGTAGATGGAATAGTATAGCCGTTATTAAACGATGTTATACTCTTAAAGAAAATGAAGCATTTTAAAGCCGATGAAAGTTCCAAGCAACTGCAGGGGAGGGAGCGGGGTTGCATTGTATCCTATATAATTGAACTATCCCGCTTCGTTTTCTAGCAGATTTCTTGTTATTAAGTTATTCGTCAGTAACATAGTCGGCTATTTTGTGTCTTCGTTGAAGTGTATCACAAGAGAATTAATTTAGTAATTTAACATAGGAGATGCGATCTGCATATGGAATATTATAGCCGTTATTAAACGATGTTATACTTTCATCGGGCTTTTGCTCCCCCTCCCCGTCCTAATCAGAGGGTCTGCGGACACATATGGTCTACATTAATTCATCTGAAGCTCTGAAGGCGTACTGTAGACCCGCATCTCTTAGTAGTACCTAAATTCGCTTCTTAGTACAGCATTTTTGTCCAGGGGGTGCAGTTTGACGGAAATAATTTGATTGTTTTTAAGTAGAATTTTCTATTGCTTCATGTAATTAGTCATTACTTCTAAATGATATTGAAAACTTTTTCGGCCCAAGTTCCTTTCGTTTTACTGCAATTTTAACATGGTTCGATTTCGACTTACTTATGACTTACTGCGGAGTTTTAGCGATTACTTAAGATTTTGTAGGCCCTTGCAGGCCTTCTGACTTATTGCTTAGGACTTTAAAGCTTATTCAAAGCATAGACATCCCTTTAGATATATTCCGAATTTCTCCACATAAGCGATCATCTCTCATAGAAATGTAATTTCGCGAAGACGCACACACAATTCGCATTTTTTAGTTCTTTTCACATTTTATCGCGAATTGAGAAACAACGTTAATACATTTAATTGTATTTTAACATCTAATATAGGCCTTTATTTTACAGCGTTTAGTCACAATTCGAACGTACCGTAATTGCGGAAAATCTGCCATGTCTAGAATTTACCTACAAGAACGTTGTTGAGTTCACTTTATGCACCACACAAAGGCTAATCGGGACTGGACATATAGTTTAAAGTGGTTTCCGAACCACTATGTGCCTCCACTGGGTATCGAAGCCGGGACACCTTGATACCTACATAAACGTATAGACCGTTTCTTAAACTCTTTGACCAATCTCTGTATTAAAAGTTTTTTAGTTTTTAATCTCTCTCTCTCTCTCTCTCTCTCTCTCTAGCATTCTTAAACCCGAAGTTTTATGTCTGCAGCAACACAAGCCTTCCATCTGTCCCTATCCTGGGCAAGATCAATCCAATCTTCTCCATCTTTACTGATTTCCTTTAGGTCCATCTCAACGTTATCCCTCTATCTTTGTCTTGGTCTTCACACAAGTCTCTTACCATCAGGTTTCCACACAAGAATTCTGTAAACTCTTCTTTTATCTTGCGTTTGTGCCACATGGCCTGCCGGCTGGATCTTCCAATGTGTCGTGTTTGTATTTTCTTAAGTATTCGGCATATTCTTGTTGAATGTGCCGATTTTGCTTTCCTCAGACAAACTTTAATCTTCCCAGCTCTTTATCATTCCTGTTGGGCGATGACACCAGTGTTTTATAACCTGTTTTTAGATATTTTTTTTCCACCGTCTGTCAGGAAGCTTTTAGTACATTCTGACTTTTTAATGCGTTGTTTGTCTTGTGCAGGTCTCTTTACAATTATTTTTCCCAATGGGCTTTTTACACCCCTTGTTTTTAAATTTTTAAGTCAGAATTTTAGATAAGAGGATATTTCCCCGTATACATAGAAGGGTGCAAAATGGCCTGAAGTCCCGACGCACCCAAAACTTATAATTCATTCATTCATTCCATCTAAGTTTTAAACATTCTTTATTATATATTAGTAATAATCGTAAAATTAATAATCTATATGACTTAGAGTGTAAGCCTCGTAATGAAAGATTCCAAAGTTATATGAAGTTGAGCTCACACCGTGTTCCATACGGTGCCACGCAGATCTAGTCTCCCAATATTAATCTCCCCGGAGAATATTAATCTCCTTCCACGATGGCGAAGAGGATCGCGGCCAGATTGCTTTCGATAAATCATCTTCCGCCGCACTTCGGAAGTTCCTAGACAAGAGACCTCTCATTGTAGTGAGAAGTTTATGAGAATCCTCTCTCGCTCCAGAATTTTTTTCTTCCCTCGCCAACAATGCCCTGACTCCGGGGTCTTCCAGGAATTCCATTCTCTTGCTCCGTACAAGGGTCTGGAGCGAGTTCTCTTTCTCTCTCTCCTTCTGGATAAATACGAAAGTCCATATCTCCCCGACCATTCTTGTGCGCTCCCAGCCATTTGTTTCTAACTTTTCAATATCAGGTTTAAGGTACAATTACCGTTCTGAAGAGAAGTTCAGCTTTATTAATCGCTGGATACTGACCAGAATGGATATTAAAGCATTGACAGATTTACAGTCGTAAAGCAATAAATTCCTATTAAGGCTGTACTAATGACAATTTGGGGTTAACTGTTAGCTAACAGATGGCAGCACCGTTGCCACGTTGCCAGACCTACGCGTAAATATAATCAAATATAACGTATAGACCGTTTCTTAAACTCTTTGACCAATCTCTGTATTAAACTTTTTAAGTTTTTTAGTTTTAAATATATTTCTCTCTTTCTCTCTCTCTCTCTCTCTCTCTCTCTCTCAACGTCGGTTGATCATTATTTATTTAAAATTTCTTTAAAACTTTTAGTATTAACGTTATTATAAATTTTTTGAAGGTGTAGTATACAATGAAATATGTTAGATCTCAAAATGTCTTCCTTATGGAATCTATATTAGTTATATGGTTGTCTGGAATTATATGCTGTGCTTTGCTATGGCTTGATTACCCCCTTAATCTTTTGTGACAAAATGCAAGAACAACTTTGTACATCTTTTGAGTATGGTAAATGTCTGAGGATTTAACATCTTATATTCAATTGAGTGCCAATCTTCTTTTACACTTACATTGCTTAAGAATAGTAAGACCATATGTAATGAAACATAAGACATGAAAGTCCAAAAATTCAAAGAGACATTCATCTTAAAGTGTATATTCATTATCCTATATATTGTTTAAAGCTCGTGTGTAGCCGAATGGTTGGTTAGCTGGTGGGAGTCCAAACATTTCGACTACCTAAAAAGAAGAAATAGTCGACTTCGGTATAGAAAGTCAGACGAGCGACAAGGGGACTAATGTACTGATCATGCGTTGCCAAATGAAAAGTCGCTTGATAGACCTTGACCTCAAAGGGATGTTGCGCCACAGAGTTTTTAAAGTGAATTGTTTAAAATGCTCAACTTGTGTATTTTCATGTAACTGTTTTTGTTATCATAGCAACGGCAGTGTTTTCAAATACATTTCATACTTACTATGCAGCATAAGGAAAACAATATCGATCAATCTACGCACAGAAAAGTAATCGCTCGCATTCAATAGCAAATGTATAAATGCATCATCAGCTATTGCATTTGCACTAGAATAGATCTGAGTTTTATAAATATGATTATTACTAATAGACTTGTTAAAATGTATAAGATATTTTATAAACTTACTTCCAAACAAAACGGTTATTTTTAATTCTTCTAATATGGTCCATCCTGATGTTTAAAATAGTTACCTTTTATGAAATGTAAGGTATACATTGCATAACGTATTAACTGTTGGTCATTTTTAACTGGATCAGTGAACTTTTTCCAAGTCTTGAACAGCAAATTAACAATAATATCATTAATAAGTATTAATAAAATTAACAGAACATGCGTGAAAATTACTAGTCATGTGGACTAAAAATGCAACGAAGTGCATAAATGCTACAAGATGCATTAAATTTTTATGCAAGTACAGTATTTTGCCTGAATGATCTTATAAACGCTTCGCGCGCGCGTTCGCACTCACTCACCAGAAATTTCGGTCAAGGGCGAACCAAGAACACAACAATTACATGCATAGTTGTATCAATTGATGAATCTGAAGTAGATAAATTACTTGATGCATTTTCCTTTCTGTGCGTAGACCAACGTAATGCACAAATTTTTCATGTTAGTATTAAAGTTAAGATTAATCGTTAAAAATATTTATATTTGTTCTGCTTTGTTAGGTGTAACTTATCCAGTACACGCATGTTAGTACTGTACACGTGCCATATGCTGCAAAAAGGCTGGGACACAACCGGTGGAGTTTTTGGAGATTCGTTGATGCTTGCTTTTATGGTTGATCCTTTTTTTGGTATTTTGAGGCTTGTCTTGCTCGGGTAAATTGGGCGACAAGCCAAGGAGAAAGGAGGAAGCGGGCTAATTTCAGGACGACGTCACTCGCTCTTCCGAAACACGACTGAGAATACCGGAATCAGCCGTTGCATTCGCAGTGGCTATAACTTGTGCTGAAAACGTCATTAGATTCACTTTCGCTTTCTTCAGATTTTCGTTCATTTTGAGTCCGTGAGTTTTTAAGTTCACTTCATGCAAAGATAGGCTAATCAGGACTGAACCTGCTGTTTAAACGCCTTAACCGGGTATCGAACCTGGGGCATCTTGATTACAAGGCGACGACATTAATACTACGATGTCGGGGAGGCTTCTCGTTTAGCTATTACATATGAGCAGGCGTACACGTGTGTACTTGCATTTGAGTTATTTTACGTCTGGTTTGATTATGGATAGTGAATCGTGGCGAAAAATTAGAAGTTTTAAGTCCATTTTATGCACAGTTAGGCTTATCGGGATTGTACCTAAAGTTTAAAGTGCCAAACCACTATGTGCCTCCACCTGGTAAGCGATGAATTCTTGGCAACTAGCATTACCCGGCGTATTTATTTATCCTAATCTTCTATTAGACAGGAAAATAATTAATTCTAACTATAGTTTATATTTCATCGTGAATGTCACAAATTAGCTTAGTGACTCCCAAAACTATGGACTCGACACTAATGTAGGTCATTTTTTACATTTTTTCCACCCCCTCTCATCCCCCCCCCCTTGCCGATAGGTGATGAACTTGGAGTTGAACGGCATTCGTAGCGTCACTATTCATCTTAGCAACTATTCAACTATGGATTCCACACTAATATCGGTCGTTTTCGATTATTATTACATGTCACCCCTTCCCACCCCCATCCCTAGGGGTGCTAAGTCATATGTGTACCAAGTTGGTTGAAATTGCTGCAGGCGTTCGAGAGTTATCCCGGAACAAACATACATTCATACATATATACACACATACATCCATTTATATATATATATATAGATAGATCCATTATGTGGGTGTGTGGAGGTGCTGGACTAACATCCTGGTTATACCCCTACCCGTATACTGTTATATCTTTTAGGCCAAATACTCAAGGCTGCATGACATATTTACAATTCGAGAAAAAAATTTCAAGGATTGGTAATACTGTCGGTGGTATATCTGGAAAGGTATTTAAAATAGTCCATTGAAAGAACCAGGTATTGCCCATGCATTCTCATTTAAAACAAATCTCACTCCACCAAGCGTGCTTTTGTATCCATGAATCCTACGATTCTCATTTTCTCTTTATCTCTCATTCTTTTGGTCTTCTTTTCCTCTTTCTCTCTCCATCTGCCCTCACTCTCTCTGTTTTGTGCTAATACTCTTTTTCTTTCAACATCCTCTGTTTAGCAGTCTTTCTTTCTTCTTCCTCCCACACTTTCTACGATTATCTTTATTTGTGTCTCATTCTACATCTAAATCATTACTCTTGGTGAGTATTTCATTCTTCTTCTACTGTAAATTATCCCAAAAGTGCCCCCTCTCTACTTGGGGGACCAAGACTATTTCACGGTGGACTGGAGCCCATCTTCAAGACGTCCCTACTCAGACTGCACAGTGATCCGGTTCCCCACTTGAAACTGTAGCGCAGATATAATCCCAATTAGGTCTAACTGAGCATAAAGTGGAATTGAACTTCGACCTTTGAACATGAAAGACCCAAGGGTAGATTTAGAAGATGTGAAGAAGCAGTGGCGGAAGATGCTCTGAAATTATTGGGAAGAAGGTATTCGAAGGAGGGAGTAATGAAAGAGAGAGAAAGAGGGAGAGAGGAAGAGAATTAAGACGACGGTGGAGTGGACGATCTAGAACTAATAATAAATAGTAAGCTAATGAGACAGTTAAAATTAAACGATCGTCCATGTTGTGATCCAAGCTTAAGCAATTATCTGTGTTTACATCTAAAATAATACGGGATCGTTCCTGTTTAAGTCTCCAGTTTAGAGATCACTCCCGTTGAAGTCTAAATTAAGCGATGGATCCTTTTAAAATCTAAATTACTATCGCCCCTGTTGAAATTCAAATTAAAGTAATCGTCCCTTTTTAAGTCTAAAGTTAAGCCATCGTCATGTTGAAGTCTTGTTAAGAGATTGCCATGTTGAAGTCTTGTTAAGAGATTGCCATGTTGAAGTTTGAAGTCAAGCGATTGCCATGTTGAAGTCTTGTTAAGAGATTGCCATGTTGAAGTTTGAAGTCAAGCGATTGCCATGTTGAAGTTTGAAGTCAAGCGATTGCCATGTTGAAGTTTGAAGTCAAGCGATTGCCATGTTGAAGTTTGAAGTCAAGCGATTGCCATGTTGAAGTTTGAAGTCAAGCGATCGCCATGTTGAAGTTTGAAGTCAAGCGATCGCCACGTTGAAGTTTGAGGTCAAGCGATCGCCACGTTGAAGTTTGAGGTCAAGCGATCGCCACGTTGAAGTTTGAGGTCAAGCGATCGCCACGTTGAAGTTTGAGGTCAAGCGATCGCCTAAGATGGTTTAAAATTAAACTATCACCCCGGAGATGACTAGAATGAATAACAAACCTGCAATGAACCTAGCAGGCGACAGCTAAAATAAAGGGACCATCCACCCTTGCGAGAGGTCATTAATCTGCCCTGGTCTGGTGGATCCATCTCATTCTTTATTTTGTTGATATTTGTACGACGTTACGACTGATCCTTGAGTCACATCCTCTACGTCTGAAATTTACGACAAATAAACTTCCACCAGAAATCGGCTCATGCATTGCTGTTTATCACATTCACGTCTCTGTAACAACCGAATCTCCAGCCTGTCTTAAAGCCCCATGGGTGAATGCCCTTCCCTGGCACATGCTTACGCAAGAACATGATCCAAAGGCACGATAAAAGCTCTATTGGATTCCAACAGCGATCAATACATTTCCTCTTTTATCCGCTTTTATAGACCTCTTTATTTTCTTTATTTGACGGGCTCTTGTGTCTTGTAGGGGTAACGTCATTGACCTTTTCATGGATTGTTGTCTCGATGATGGGGGATTCCAATGCAGATAATTTTCTTTTCCATCTCTGCGATCTCTTTGTAGCTCCCAACAGTTTCCTGACAGCTGTTTCCTATCCTCAAACAAGTTGCAAACTTTTAGAACACATTAAGACACACTTTCGTTTCCTCTGTTTACAATCAGTTCCTGAAAACTATGCTAGAGTCGTAACATCTTCCTGTTTGATTAATTGGTTATTGAAATCATGAATGCGTCAGCACTCATGTTATTTTCTCCTGTCACTTTAGCTGGTTTCTTTCTGACAACAAGAAGCTCCTTTAAAAGATTCCTAGAAGTAAAATCAGTTGCATATTTTCTAAAACAACTAACTGGAACTAACTCTTTACCAATAACTAGAACAAAGCAAATATTCAAGCACAAATCTTGTCACTCCTACGATAAAAACTGGTCCTGTAGAGCAGTGATTCTTAACCTGTCAGACCGTGGCCTAGCAAATTCTTTTTTTTTTAAGTCTATGCTCACATCTGAACAATTTTACGTCTAAATACTTTTCTAACTTTTTAAGCATTATACGGTAATATATGCACCCTTGATTTTAAATATCAATTAATAAGTAATGACATTATCAATAGTAATATTTAAATTTGTCTAAAATGTGGCTTGTTGATAAAATATAGTTGTCACACACTGGATATCGTCCACTCTAGTATTTCAAGTCATTATTTAATGAATTTGGTAAGTATTCAATTTCATTGGCATGTTGCATTTTGAACACCAAATAATATTTCTACTACGAAATGTTTGTTAATCGAAATCGTTACGCAAACTATTATAATATGGCAAATTTCAGGAGAAACTTTGACGACTCTGTATAATTGATACCAGGGCCCAGTACCGGGACGCGGTCCGGCGGTTGAGGAACACTGCTCTAAAGGACAAACCAGATTGCACGCTACGAATTAGAATACACTATGGATGATCCTGGTTGTGATCCAGGGTCAAGAGACTCATGAGCCTTCAATAATGTATTTTCTATGATGTACCGCTAAGAAGATAAATTAACAAACGAGTACTGCGGAATAAGGACACCCTTTACACTTCACTTTTCTTCTTCAACATGCCTTACAACACAGAAAGGTTGGAATGTGTGATCCTTGTATTCCATTTAAGTGTTCGAACCAAATATACTTAAGTACTGTATGGAAACCATTTGGGTTATAGTGGTTCGGATCCACTGTAGGTCTAGTCATGATTAGCCTATCTGCGCATAAAGTGGACTTAAAGACCCAAATTGAAACTGAGATTTTTATGTGAGCGTAAACTTCACGACAAACATTTCCCCATAAATTTCAGCAAAATTTCTCGATCGAGGCGTGTAAAATTTGATAAAAAAATAGAATAATTATTTATTTCGTATATTAATGTAAAAAATAAACAGTTGCTTGAATATTCTCTCGTCTGGTTTAGTTCGACTTTCCCAAAGGATATAACAACAATATTGATTGATTGATTTTACTTCGCTCTCCTGCCACTTTTGGCAAGATGAGGATGAGTGGTGATATGATGAAATTGATGAAGGGACACTCTCAATGTACACCAATGACCAGTCCAGGATTCGAACTGGCTTTAAGTCCACTTTATGCGCAGAACTGCTAATCGGGACTGGTGCTATAGTTTAAAGTGGGATCCAAGCCACTTGTGCCCCACCGAGTATCGAACCCCGGAGCTCTTGATTACAAAGCGAAGACAATCGGGGATCCCCCGAGGGCCCTTGGCGTCGTAGCGCGCTGTGCTAACTACTCAGCAAACAATAATAATAATAATAATAAATTGGCGGTAATTATTTGGCTATTATTATTTCTTTAGACAATATTACGCAAAAAGACTGTATCCCCCCAATAAAATTCTTGACGTCATGGACCATCCTTGAAGACTTTTCTCTTTAGGACTAAGCAGATCCACAAGTAAAAGAAACCCAAGAAAATGTATATGAAACTTTTCCCAGTAGTTATGTAGGTCAGTAACTGGGCTTGTAAATTCAGCCCGAGCCATAAGAATGTATCCTTAAGGAGGAAAAAAATCGAATTATTTATTCTTCACGCGATCACGTAGCAATATACGTATGTCGCCAGATTTCGTACACGGTGCCGCTACGAAGTCTTTTCACGAAGATCCTACCTTCATCTACGTACAATATAATTACTGCATGGTGCATTCGTGAAGCGCAGTGGGCGGGATTGAGAGATGGAGTTTACATAGCAATGCCGAGGTGACGACGGCGGAGAATTGTTGGGAGGATTCTTTATGGAAAAAAGGAAATAGAACCGTCCTCCACCAGACCACTGGGACTCAGGTCTGGAGATGGGCTAGAAATATCCATTTGCATACGAAAGATCACTCCACCTTGCCACTACGGATTCGAGTTCTGCATTGTCGATCGATCGTGAGAACAATGTGGGGAAATTTTGGTATGTATTTTCATTCCTGAAGTAGAGACGTACCAAGAGAACACTAACACGCGAACTTATACGCTGTAGGATGAGATTATTACTTGTTGGGAAGCTTAATGGTAAAAATCTGAGCATACTGAAGAAGCTTCGGTTTCCTTCCCAAAGATAAGCGAAAACACACATATTGTGGGGAGTTGTACGAATATTAAAAATGGCATAATATTTGTTTTAAATGAACGTATTGGGTGCGATCATTGCTGCCTTCTTGATTTATGGTGAATAACCACACATATACATCCCTCTCTCTCTCTCTATTTTTTCTTTTCTCTCTCTCTCTCTCTCTCTCTCTCTCTCCTCTCTTTTCTCTCTCTATTTTCTTTTCTTTTTCTCTCCCTCTTTTCTCTCCCCCTTGCACAGACTGACTCTTTCTTTCCTCCCCTTCTGGCAAAGATTGACTCTTTTTCTCTTACACACTGTTCTTTCTCTTTTCTCATTCACACTGATACTCTCTTTTTGTGTCTCGTTCACGTTCTCTTTTGTCTTTCTCACTTCCACACAACGATCCTATCTTTTTTCCTTCTTTCTCTTCCGTGCTCTGTTTCTCTCCCTATCTCTTTTATACACACTGATTCCTTCTATTTCTCTTGCACACATTCTATTTTTCTTTTCCTCTCAATATCTCTTCATTTAGACTCGTATCTTAAGTTGATCTGTGAATTCGGACATTCACTAATTAACTCTGTGGTATTTCTAAACCTGAAGGTTTATTGTCGCAGCAAAATTTCACATGTATACATGGTCAAATGGAAGATAAGGTTCCACAAAGGTTCCACAGCCTTAACTTCATGGAAAACAAGCAAGTCGAACTATATGTCAGACTGGCACACGAAACAAGGCGTGCTAATGTTATGTTAATCTTAAATCAGCAATGCAAACACGTTGTTGTTGTTATTATTAATAATAATAATAATTACGTGTTAAATTTACACCCTTTTATATGGACTTAACGCAGAAAATCTTGAAAGAACGTGTACGTAGGTTTTGTCTGAGAAATATTACATTGTATCGTACATACCTTTCAGTACGAGCAATAACTAAATCAATTATTACAGTACAACTGAGTGCACGGCCATGTTGTGTTATTAATTTAATGTGATTTGCACGAGTAGCTTTGTGTTCAATCTTTTCCGCCGCATTGAAAGCTGTTTTGTATGCGGGATGTTACATTATTATGTTACACGCTCACCTTTAGTAAAAGCATAACCAGTTTGTTATGCATTTCATCTTACCCTCTTTAAAGGTATTCAAAAGAAATAGGGCCTCCCCGGTGGCGTAGTAGTAACGGTGTTACCTTGTTAAGGAGTCCTGGGTAGAGGTAAATAGTGATTCGGATCCCACTTTGAACTGTATGTGCAGTCCCGATTAACCTATCTGTGCATAAAATAGACATAAGAACAAGTTTCGACTTTGTCCAAACCAGTAAAATAACGATTATCAACAGTAATCTATAGTACGTCCCAGTCCACAGTCTCTATTGATACTTAACGCGCAGTTATGTCATAGAGTTCCATCGTTGCTGTTGATCTGGTTTTCCAGACTCGAGAACACGCCTCTAAGATTAGTTAGAATACCGATTTTTTTATACGAACTGAATTATTTTTTTTTTATGAAAATGGTTGATCTTCTCAACTTAGAGTTCGTTCTTACGTCCCAATTCGGTTTGATTATTAGCACAGAAATGTTGCTCATTCTCACCTGGAGATGGACTCAAGGCCAGTTTTCACCAAAGGCTAGCCTAACGTCAACGCGGAAACCCTTGAGATTCTAAAATATTTATTAGTTATTTTCTTGCGAATCACTGGACTAGTGATGATGTCTAAATACCACTCATCTTCTGCGGAATCGAGAGCTGAAAACTGCTATAGTCGAAAGAGCACATTTCCAACATAGCTCTTTTGCAACTTTCCTGTACACAGTCTCTTCATGATGGTTTTTCAACACGTCCACCGAAGATATTGATTTATTGACTCCACGTTTACCGCCATGCATCGCTCCAGCAGGGGAAAAAAAGTAAAAAAGAAGCGATCCTGTTCTACATGGAGTTTAAAGGGTAGTTGGAGCAGAAACCGCGTCAAACGCCTCCGTCGATCAGAACGGATGACGCCGCATCCCTCTCTCGCTGATGTCTGGTGCCTGTTCGCTAAGTGCGTCTCTTTCTTATTCTCCTTTTGTTTGTGCTCCGCCCCCAGAATAGGGTAACTGCTTATTGGTTTCATTGACTGCTTTGCCGAGAAAGGATGTTAAAATAAGTCAAAAGACTCTCAGGGTCCCCGCTGACTTTGAAATCCTGAAAAAGTTATGGAAATCAAACTATGAGGAAAAGTCTTGGAAATGGGTTTAGAAGTAATAGGGATATGGAAATAGCAGGGAAATAGGCTTAGAAGTGAAAAGGTTATGGAAAAGATGGTTTTCGTACTTGGCAGGACTTTAAAATTTTTTCTTGACAGCCTTTTGCTATATTTAGACCCTTCGTTCCCTTAGCGGTAAACAGTGAGACCTAAAGGACCTTCTATGAGCACTCCGGACGTCGGGCAAGCTAATACCATATCCATGCTACGCCCGCCCTGTGGCGGAGTGGTTATCACATCGCGCTACGACGCCTGGGGTCTCGGGTTCGAATCCTGACCTGGGCATGAATGTTTGCGAGTGTCCATTCATCAATTTCATGATATCATAACTCATCCCATCTTCGCAAATTAGCCAAAAGTGGCACAAGAAGCGAAGTAAAATAAAGCAAATCAATCACTCAATCGCATAATATTGAACAACCTTTCTTCGATTAAAATTCTTGAAATTTCACAAAAAAAACAAATAATACCACTTTGGATCAGAAAATACTGACACACATTTTCCTCTTACCTTCCAAAGAACCATTGGGTCCCGGGTTCGATACCGGGTGGAGGCACATAGTAGTTCGGATCCCACTTTAAGCTGTAGGTCCAGTCCCGATTAGCCTTACTGTGCATAAAGTGGACTTAAAACACCAAATCAATCAATCAAAGAACCGTCAACCAAAACGTCCAAGTTAGTCAATAACCACTTTGTAAGATTACATAATAGTATCGTGTATGAGAAATAATGTACAAGGTATACACAGATGAATGGTGCGGATTTAAATGTCAATAAAAAAAATCAATTTCAATTTACGTGATTGCAGAAAACACTGTTAGAGGCGGAAACTGTCCCAGTGTTTGATATGCGAGTTAAAATACAATCTTTTTGTTCCAAATATGGCCTCCATCACGTAAGGATTTTCCACAAGAAAATCACAATCTCCCTTGACCCCCTCGTTCCCCGGATCTTACGCCGTGCGGTTTCTTTCTATGGGGGTTTAAGACTGGGTTTATGCACAACCAATGCGAAGTTCCATCCAGCAACTTCTTGATCGGATAATGCATGCAGTGTAGGACATTACAGTGGACATGTTACACCGTGTCTGGAACGAGTTTGATTACCGCGTTGATGTGTGTCGTGTGACCAGGGGAGCCCACATTGAAGGATTGTAATTTTAACTTGCATTTCAAAAACTGGGTTATTTTCCACCTCTAACAGTGTTTGCTGCAACCACTTAAGTTGAAAAATAAAATGTTTATTGACATTTATAACTGCACCTTTCATTTGTGTATACCCTGTATTAACTATTGAATTATGCTGAGTCGTAACACCCTTGATGCGAGATATTATATATGTATATGCACATGCACATTTTAATGGTGTGTCTTCATTTATTTTGAACAATGTTTGACCTGGATAATCTTGTTGGATAACCTTGATTTACTTAAATATGAAGTATAGTTTATCACTTAATATTTGGTTAGTGACATGTTAAAGGAACACATATTATTCTATTTTAAATTTATTTTAATATTGCGTAGAAAACCTGAGAAAGTACTAGAATTCCTTTTGCCAAAACGACCAGGAAAAATAATTGTCATTGCTATTGTTTTCTACAGTAATGGCGCTAGCTATATAACACCGACAAAGTTTTACAGCAGGTTGAGGACATCAAGTTGAACAATTTCCCTAACCATAAATTAGTCTGGTGAGGTATTAGAAACGCTACCGGTTATATTGAATTATTTCTTCTCCAAACATGTTTCATGTCTTTGGTGCATTAACATTATACGGGCGTGCATAAATTCCATTGTGGCTCGAAACAACAACAGACTGATAAATTGTAGAAGGATGTCGCTGCGAAATTGCCGCTCGCTGCAAGGTTCCGAGAGAAAGTTTCACAGAATTGATTGCTGGGCTTCTTTGGAATTTCGCATCGCGAGTTGTTTCTGAGAACTCCGAAGTTAAAGGGAGCGTGAAAATGGCCGTCCGAGATTCGAATGCAAGGCTGACGAAGCGGATAGGACAGAAGGGAAGCATCTTCACGGCTTTTACTTCTCATTTCGTGGTGCTGGGTGTTTTATGATATCGTAAAGAAAGCCCACCCGACTTCAACTTTGCGATTTCAAGCAGATGACGGTTTCGTTTACAGTTGTTAGTTGATTTCTTAGAAAGTTCCATGGCGAGAAACAAGCAGATGATAATTACTCCAGGAATTGTTGCGGTGAGATTTTTCGTGTAAATGGGGAGCCTAATTGAAAATGTACGTGAAAATCATATTTACAGGATACATGACAATTTTTTAAAAAAAAACTCTTACATGTACATATTTTAAGACCTGTAATTTAATCACATGGTTCTATGAAATTCACTTCTTAATACATATACTGCCATTAAACTCCGTCCACAAGTTAGTGTTTCTCCAAGTTTAATATTCCAGGAATCCGAGATCGTGAAGATAACTAATTGTATTACTATAATACCTGGAAATTGTAGGAAAGAAAATGAAACAAATCAAGTCTTGGTAATCCATTTTATCAACCGTGTGTGTTATTTTGTTACCATAGCAACGTAATTAGCATGTAATGTTAATTGGGCATTATACATTGTCTAGTGCTTTAAACTATATTTACTCTAACACTACGTTTTGAGAGAGCACATCTTATCTCGAACAGATTTCTTTTGCCGGTGGTGGGAATCGAACCTACGACAGATCTGTGACTTTTACTACAAATTCGTTGCTCTAACCAACTTATCAATTGAAATATAATGTAATCGTCAATAAACACAAAACCAGAATTACTTGTGCTCAGGTAAGAGTGCAATTCTGTTGCTTAGAAAGACCTTAGAATGCTAAATTCACGGAAAAATAAATCTCTGAGGGGCAGGACATTTCAAGAGAACTTTTTTGATTGGCCGATAGCTAGTCACATCGCCGATATTTTTCTGGCTTTCGGGTCTCAAGCCTGGTACGTTTCTTTAAGTATCTCCCCAATTGTCCTCACGGAACCGATTCAACTCCCAACATTTTTGAGAGTTTCACCGGGAATCGAACCCGAAATTGTTCGCACCGAGAGCGAGAGCGCTAACCATTTGGCTACACGGGAGCCCTTAAATGTAGTAGAAAGAGAACTAAATTAACGATGTGTTTTATTGTTCTGTTAAATTGCAAATGGGTAATAATGCAATGCTAAAAAGAAATCATAGCAATCGGTAACATTCAAGACAAAGAAAGGGATGGAAATAGTCGTGAGTTGTTACTGCTCTGAACACTTTGTTCTCCTATGTAGTTAGTGATACCAAGAATGAATTCATCTTTATGTAAACTGTCTTTCCTTCTGCTATTTCAATACATTTCCTTGCTTATGGTCCATTTAGATATTTACTATACTGACTACTCTTTTTTCCTTTTGAGCAATATGTAACTTAGACTGTTTAAATACAAGTTAGCAGTGCGTCTTCGATACAAATCCTGGAAAGGAATGTTTTTGTTTATTCATCATTCGTTGTCTCTATTAGCCTAGATAGTCAGAAAGCGACATAAAATAATAAGCAAAATGAGAGCAGGTGCAATTTTATTATGATGAATGTAGCAATATGTACAGTCACCGGCAATAAAAATGGGACTCCTAGATCCTAAAATACTCGCTTCCTTATAAGGAGTTATGTTTATTGCCTTACTCTACGGCTATGGTAGTTGTTATCATAGAAAATTTGCTATCAAAATCCATTTTCGCCGTAGAGTTAGGCAAAATACATAGTGTCATACAGGGATGCGAGTATTTCAGGATGTAAGTGACTCCTTTTTATTGCCGATGACTGTATTTTATACCTTCACAAATCTTCCAAAAAAAACACTGCTCGGTGATTTCCAGCTGCATAGGAGCAAGGGTATCTTTCCCAGGATTTCTACTGTACGTGTTCCCGAACTCAAATTGTCAGGAGTGTTTTCAATGGGTACACCATTATTTGCAGATGCCAAATTCAAACGTCAAGTCTCTAAACCGCAGGCAAGACGCTGACTTAAACCTAGGGAGAGCAGAAGACAAACGCTCATTTATGCTTTCAAGTTCGTCGTGCACCATCTCCCAGTTGCAGATTTACTTTTACTATTCCCGGGAAACAAACATTCAGTTTTTGTGTAACGTCGTGTCCAGGGTGGATAAAAAATCGTGATTTTTAGTTAAAAAATCATTTTTGATGATTTTGTTTTTTCAAATCGAATTTTTAATATTTAAATCGATTGTTTTTTTTAAAAAAAACACGTTTAATATTGCTCATATGGTTTTTGGCACCATACATCTAGATATTTTTTATAGAAAGGCTTTTTTCAAGTAAACGGCTCTGTAATATTTGAACAGTTTGATTGCTGTAAATAAAAAATATATGTAAATATACAGGGTGGCCCATAATTATGTATATGATGTTTCACAGACTGTGGTAAAGAAACTAGCAATTTTATTAACAACAAAATAATGGAACATGAACATAAACACATTAATCTCAAACCTTACAAGTTTTTAATCTCTGTTCTCCATGGCGTGGCCACCAATGCACCATCCAAATCGATACATGCCTGGAGACGAAGAGCAAGTTGTCACAAGCAGCTTGACAGAGCCGTACTGGTATCCTGTGGAACTCTTCTGTGATAGCTGCCCGTAGCTCTGCCAAATTGCCGAATTGCGTATGTGATGTTGATACACTTTGTCTTTTAAAAGACCGCATAAGAAGAAGTCCGGTGGTGACAAATCAGGAGACCGAGCTGGCCACTCCAAAGACCCACGTCGACCGATCCAGCGTTGCGGGAATGTTCCGTTCAGCGACTCTCGCTCTGGTATGGCATAATGTGGCGGTGCTCCATCTTTCTGCCACCACAGGTCATTAATGTCCGGTCGTGCAGACAATAGAGGATACACAGTGTCTGTAAGCAATTTAAGGTAACTTTCTCCAGTAACGGTATCCTCGAAAAAGAATGGGTCAAAGAACCCATCATAAGGGACACCGCCCCATACCATGACACCAGGACTTTTGTCATGAATACTGGTGGTTACATTAGGGTTTTCTTGCCCCCAGTACACGCAATTGTGTCGGTTAACACTTCCCGAAACATGAAATTTGGCCTCATCTGTCCAAATGATGTGTTCTTCCAAACCTGGAAATGTTTTTTGAGCGTGTTAGTGAAACTATAATAATTTCAGTAACTTTTCTTTTAATGAAAATAAAGCATTCTGAATGTACTATAAAGTTGTACTTTAAAATATTTTTATGGACTTTTTAGCTGAATTTTGGTAACTTCCTTAATGATAGTTTGCAAAATATCAGCTGCCATGTACATTTACAGTTTATTGATAATGGCACTATTTAAGTTTAACATAATTAGTATTTTGTATATTTTTCTACACAATGTTTGCTATCTTTGCCCATAAAAAATATTGAAGTTTATCTCAAGATAAATTTACGTGTGTTTGCACTTTCGTATGAGCTTCACACCATCAGTACATATATTTTGTTTCCTTTCTTAGAGCCTAATTAACACCATTAAATGATTACGAGAATAATGTACTTTCACCAAAATTCATTCTGATACCTACAAAATCCTTTTGTACATTATTCTATTTATTTAAAGTGATTTAAATCAATCCACTTTGGTCGTGTCCCAAAATTGGAAATATTATTGTGCGATTTCTAGCAAAATATGCCTCCTCATATATCAAAATATATCCTTATTTATCAATATACATAAATATTTATATCAATGAAATATGTGTTATTTGCCTGAGAGAAGTGTAAAACGTAAGAAATTCTTATCAAATTTCAATGATTTTATGAGAATGTTCAATTTATTTTAACTGTTTCCCGTTGAGAAGCGAACTACAATACAGTTTCCCAACTTCAGTGTTGAGATTGAACCGACCTTTGTGTGGGAATGGTTAGAATAATATACTGTGAAGCCAGAGGTCGTAAGTTCAGGTCTAGGACATTTTGGTGCCAGGACTTCTTGTTGCAGTATGTAACTGGTGTACAGAAAGATAATAATATTCTTTTGAATTGACCTCTCTTTATTGTGTCCCTTCATACAAGCAATTTTATATGGAAAAGATACGAGCAACACCTCGTAGGTAGCGAACGATGTCTGTCCTATCATAAGCAGCAACCAGTGTTTCAAGTCGAACACAACAATCCTTGTATCTCTTTCTTGGCCGCTCGACTTTTCCACTGAGTATCTGTCCATAGCGAGTTTCGTTCAGAGTTCGTCGAGAACGACGCAGGACTTCCAGGAACCGCCAAATCGTGGGATAGTCGGCAGAAATATTGGACTGGAATCCTCGATGCCAGCCCTCCACAGCATTGTTTGTTTTTCCATCTCTATTTAGGACAGCTTCGTCGTGATTCGAAAGTCCGACGGAGAACTTCGGCTGACGCCTTCCACCTCTTCGCTGCGGACGTCCTACGTAGTTGTCTTCGAAGTAATCCAGAACTGGTTGAAGATCATCTGATACCTCGCTGCAAAGTCCTTCAAAAGTTTGAGCTACATCCATTTCTGGTACCAATGCCAAAGCTGGTATCATATGGCACTGGAGTGAGAATGCTGCATCATATCTCATCTGCAACCCTTCCGACTGCACTCGGCGATATATACATTGTGCCCAAGTGGAAAAAACAAAACTTCACTTATATTCCTTGGAAGACATGGCGAAATTCGTTTGATGCTGCCACTTCCATATAGAGCATTACATGATGTGGTCTTGCATTTGGAACCAAGTCAGTGACCTGAAAAAGATAGATAGATAAATAAACAACATATGTAATACTAAAGAATAAATAAATAATAATAAATAAACAAATAAATAAATGCACATGCAAAAACAATATACAATTGTAGTCTTTATCATATCACAAACTATAACAAAAGAAATAATTACCTTTTCCGGTAATTCTACGTATGTTTGTTGCTGTTTGTTTGCCATCAATACGTACAACACTGGTAGTATCGAGCTCTCTATCTGCACGTGGATTGTATACAACTGATTATATAAAGTAGGTGCAACCTCAAATGTCCCATCCGCAAACCATCTTGATGAATTCTTGATAAGTTCCAGGCTGGTGTTAGTTCCAAATAGAAGAATCCTATTGGTCTTCTCTTGGCCAGAATCGTACAACAGAAATTGCTGTTCGATTTTTGTGATTCTGTATTATTCTGGAATCTCCAATTCAGTAAGACTGGTAGGCAGTGGATGCGCCGTAATAGACTGCTGCTTCTTTCTGCTTAGTCTTCTTTTCACCGTGTCAATAGGCGGCAGATGAGATGCCACTGCAGGTTCAGTAGACTCCAAAAATCTCCCTAAAAGTTTTTGACTGCTTTCTTGAGCTTCCCTGGCACTGGTCTTCATTTCAGTGTATAGTAATCCGGAGTTTAGTCCACAAACATCTGGTGCATGTGTCTGTTCATTTACAAATTTCACAATTTCACAGTTCACAGTGCGGACACGGGCCTTGCACTGCTTTTTCAGAGAGCACTGCCAGTACACTTTGTCATTTCTGGCCTTTTCTTTTCAATACGAAAATCCATCATGGATTAGTTTCTTTCCACCATGAGAACTATTCACTACAGAACAAATTTTTGAAGTGATGAGAAATAACTAACATTCAGTATTTATAGTCACTGAAAAGTGAAAGTGAATGACAGAGGTAAGAGGTGAAAGTATATAAGGAGAAAGGCACCAAAATGTCCGGCTCCCCGTACGTTCGAATACTGAGAAAGGCCATATATGTGTTATTATGTTTGTCATCCATTTCATTTCATTAGTCTAAAGAGATAGAAAAGCAACTTCAATCGCCGGAATAGAAGGAACCTAGTCTCTTTTATTGCAGAACTAAGTGGCGACTCGCGTCGAACATATGATATTTTGATGATCATTATGGTCAATGTAGTGTTATACAATGCAGGGCTAAATTCTCCAAATAATCAAAGTGTCTCAAGGGTGGCGTAGTTGTAACACTTTAGCCTTGGAATCAGAGTCCTCCCTCCGGTGGAACCACGTTGGACCACTTATTTTTGAATCCTCCTTTAAACTGCAGATCCATTCCCGATTAGTCGATTTGAGTATTTATAATTTGAATTATTGTAAGTCCACTATATGGTAAGATAGACTAATCGGGACTGGACCTACAATTTAAAGTTTGATCCGAACTATCCTGCAATGTGCCTTCACCTGGTATTGAACCCCACACACCTTGATTACAAGGGGATGACGTTACCACTACGCCATCGGGGAGAACCCTATTGAAGTATCAAGTGGGTTTAAAACAAAACTTTTGCGGATCTTCGTGCCGGTTAGGTTATCATAGCGCCCTACGACGCTAGGGTTCGAAACCCAGCGTGGATGTTGTTTGCGAGTATCGCTTCATCAATTTCATCGTATCATTCGTCGCGATTAGTGAAAGGCGGAAGAAATGCGACGCTAAATAACAAAAATCAAATTTGAAACAAAACTTTTCTCCAACAATTCTGAGGCAAGTACGTTTGTGAGAAGTATGGTTACATTTACTTTAAAGTGTTTGGTATCTGACAATCAATAGGTTTCCTGAAAACACACTTCACAGGCGAACTTTTCGCAAATAAAGAAACTGTTTACATCGTAAGAGTACAAACTTCAAATTTGTGAGAAAATGTACCAAAACCTTGAATAACACTTCTCTCCTCGCTGTTGATTACCCCTGTTTATGTGCCAATCCCAACCGACACACGGGCCCGTTTTCCGTAGCGACGCAGTTTCACCGAAGCGCCTGCATGGTGGATGCTGCACTGGACCGCCCTAATCGATAACTCGGGGTCTTCTACCTGCAGGAGGAGCTGAGGGAGGGTTTTCAGCCGAGCACGAGAGCAACCTACTTGTTGCAAACGAAGCCCCTGACATGCTGTGACCCATCTAGCATTGCTGGTAATTTGGTTGCATAATGCCACAGGATAGTTTTCTAAAAGCATTTTAACGTTGTAAAAAGATGGCGCTACTTGATGAATTGAGCTTAACTAGAGAAACCAAGATGTTGGCATAGGGTTTCGGGGTGAGTGTTTAAGCTCATATTATTTCATTTACGTAGTCAGTGATTAACTGAGGGTGGCGACAGAACTGGAAAACCGGGAAAAGTCAGGGAATTTGAGGTGTCAAAAAAAGTCAGGGAAATGTCAGGGAATCAATTTTGTATTGATTGACTGTCTTTTTTTTATGAAACTCCAATTTTTATGCCCCTTTCCGAGGGGCAGAAAAATGTGTTAAGCCTATAAATATTACCTGGAAAATGCATTGATTTATATTTTTTTCTTTTTTCCATGTCTGTATGGGAGTAGTAAGGGGGCAGAACTGTCAACAGATGGAGGGGATGGGAGCGGGTGGCGCCGTCCGATAGTTGTCGCACGTCGTAGTAAGGCATTTTGTTGGACAAACTGAAGGAACATGGAAACAAATAGGCTCCATTGATACATACGATTTTTATCGAATATCGCCACCCGACAAAGGATCTCACTACAACATGCGACAGAAATTGCATGCATGGCACTCGTATGGAGTTGATTTTTGTTGGATGTCTTCGGACTGAAACATCCAACAAATATCGCATGCATAAACAAGAGCTTTAGACTGCAAATGTGCTGTTGGAATTTTATTACTCTTCTGGCTCACTTCACCTTATTTAATGTAGCAGTGCTTACGAAGGTTTTATTTCATCATCCTGACGTATTACTGGTTTCGCCCAAGTCAACATACGTTTACAATGACATTGCACTATTCTTAGATATCAAGAAGAATCCAACAAAACGGGATATATATTGAATACTATCACGAAGAAGTGAAACATAAATATGCATTGGTGAACGTTATAAAAATTGGCAAGTGCATTCTCCAAACCTCAAATTTACTGTAACAACAACAGTATTGCAATGAAATTAACGCCACTCTCTGTCCTGTCTGTTTAAACTCGTGAGAGATGGTCATTAATCTCTCACTGAGTGAGGTTAATGTCCAATATTGTGAAATAAAATACTAATAATAAATACTTAAATATTTTAATATCATATTTACTCGAATCATTTAATCATAAAAGCAAATCACCTGCTTCAATAATTGACTTTTCTCTGCCAGCGCTGCTAAATTTTCACTTTCAATCTACTGATTTATACGAAGGGAGGCCAGAATGTAATTTCCAATTAGTAGGAACATTGATTTTTCGCAAACTCGAAAACCGTGAAAAATGTTAATTGCTGCGAAGTTGTGTTTATGAATGTGCAGTGATGTCTGGACACATTTTTCGCCCGTTCGAGAAATCGAAATAATGCGAATTTAGCATAAAATGCGAATTGTTGCCGTTTTTAGCGATTTTTTTTTAAAAATGTCGTAAAACAACAAAAAAATCCATGAAATCCAACATTCTTGTCTTTTCTAGGCCATGTTTATGTACATAGAACGTGCAAGTTTTCCAACATTTTATTTCAAAAGTAAACTATAATGCTTGTTATACATGGAATAATTCCGACAGCCACATTAAATCATGTATTTCCCACGATTTTTTCAACTTATCAAAACCATTTGCGTCACCGAGCAAAGTGGCAGGGTTCTAACAGGAGATCGAGTGCGTATCTACCGTCACACGGGAGCCACATCTTCAGTATTTGTCGCGCGAGATGTGTTTTGAATTACCAATCTATGTGCGCATCATCGGCATTTGTCGAGTGAGAAATAATGGAGCTCAGTCGTTAGTGCGTCTGACTACCATGCGAGAAACCTGGGGTCGATCCCTGCGGGGGAGAACCGGGATCTTTTCCACCTATTCAAACTGCTCCGGCACCCACCCAGCGCCATATCAAGCGGGTACCTGGAGGAAAATGATTCATAAAGGTAGTCAGGAGCGTGGTGCTGATCACATCACTCCCACCTTCAGCCGTGATCAAGAAAGTGTGGGGCCCTAGCTCCACACCCCTATACACCTTCATGGCAAAGTGCACGGGAGCACTTTACTTTTACTTCCTCAAAAATCTGTTCCAAAATATCAAACTGTCACGAAAATACGTAGACCATGTGACCTACAATTTAAAAGAATAGTTTAAAAGCACAATGGAGTATTACGTTTCGGTATATTTGGCAGAAAAATGTTCTAAAACAAAAACGTGAATTTTGCGAAACGTGACACTAACAAAGCAAAAAAAGATAATGCCATTTTTTTGGTGCCATAATATATCGGTATCTGTCACGTGAGATTGATTGATTTAATTTTTTTGGCTGCATCCCCACTTATGGTCAATATGCACCCTTCAGTAAGTACGGGGAAAATTCCATTATCTAAAACCCTTACCTTAAAATTAAAAAGGCGGTATGGAAAATAACTTTCCCAAAATAACTTTCAAGATATCAAACTCACGAAGAGGCGTAGGCCATGTGACTTACAATTTGAAACAGTAGTTTAAAAACACCATAAAGGTATAATTTCAGATATTTGCCAGAAAATGCGCTAAAATGAAAATGTGAATATTGGGAAAAATAACACCGAATAGTAAAAAAATAAAAAACACAAAATAACAAAAATTCAAGGTCCCTACCGATTAGGCATAAATAAAACAAGAATATCAGTTGTAATTTATTGCATTAGTAACAGTGAATCCTAACCTAATTTTCGGCATAATCACCACCGTTCTGGCATTTGTCGTATCACGGCATTAAATTTTGTATGCCTATGGCATTATGTGTCTGACAGCAAAGACTGGAACTATCTCTACCGCGCCTCCCCCATGGCGCAGTGGTAGCGCCTTTGCCTTGTAATCAAGGGGTCCCGGGTTCGATACCCGGTGGAGGCACAAGTGGTTCGGATCCCACTTTAAACTGTAGGTCCAGTCCCGATTAGCCTTACTGTACATAAAGTGGACTTAAAACACCAACTCAACAATAACGACGACAACTATCTCTACCGCAGTGTAGCTGTCAAATCCTTCTCCTGCCAGAAACCTCTTCAGTTAAACGAAGAGATGAAAGTTGGAACATGCAAGGCCAGGGTTGTACAGGGAGTGGTCCAAGATCTCTCACCTGAAGTGATTCAAAGGGCCCGCGTGTACTCAGCTGTATGTGGTTGTGCACATTCGATTGGCCTTCCGTGAATTGTCTGCACCATCGTCTGATCATACCATCACTCACGACGTCTGGTCTGCACTGTGCTCTGTGCCAAATTCTGATCATGCAAAAATCGGATTACTACACGTAGGCTACATCGTAGTCGGCGGGAGACTGTATGAGAGCTGCAATCTTTAACCTAAGACGGCTGCATTGCAACTGTACCGGTCTGGTACATTACAGCTACATGCCACTCCTTCCTGCCTGCATGTGTGTGTGTCGCTCTCCGACCACTAGTGCTGCGTATATGCACCATTGGAGCTTTTTTTCAGGACGCCCCTCGTAAATGAACTTTCATAAGCTGTTTTTAACAGTGTGTTCCTGTTTTAATGTGTGGTTAGCTAAATGAGGTACTTATACAATGCAATTCTATAAATTCCGTGCGTTAAATTTCTAATACCTACATACACTTTTCGTCAGCAATAATGGTATAACTGCATATTGTCAGTTTTACAGTACTTCACTTGGATATACTGTACCGAAGCAGAAATCCCATTGCTAATGAAAGGATAAGATAACACTTTCTTTTGTGCAATTCAATTGTTTCACTTATATGCAAGAGTTAAGTTGTTTGCTTTATAGAGAAGAGAGAAGTAGCTTTATCCATCGAAAAATGAGTCCGCACTCATGTTTCTTGCAAGCAGAGGGTTCCAAACTTCAGTGGAAATATCGACATATAATACCGAGAATGTATAAGGAGACTGATGAATTACAAATTGTAATCACTCTTCACTCTTATTTTGACGATTATGTCACATACTTTCAAAGTATGGCACTTCTTAACTTTCATCACAGACATTGTTCTTAAAATCAGCAAAAAGTTATACATTTAATTTTGTTTGTTATATTTTACAACATGCACATCCGAATATTTTGAAATATATAAATACCTAAATATGAACCTTTATTTGCAATTAATGCACTCACAGCATTCAATAGCTGGTGTAAAAATCCCGAAAATTCATATTTTTATCTAAGTTGTTCTATGATTTTTACTTACGGAGTAATTTCCTGAAAATATCCATCATTATTACTACTTATTTTTGTTAATTTAGATGATTTTGCATATAATAAAGGTGCTTACTGTAGTTTGTTTTCATTCTAAATACAGTTTAGGATTACCGCAAGTGTTGCAAACTCTTGTTATAAAAGATTCGTAAAAATCGTGATGTCATACTTGATGAGTTTTAGAACAATTGGTGTTCTAGCATATATAAATTAAATGCATGTTGGTTTATGCTACAAATTCATTTTCATTCTTAATAACTTGTATTACAAGCAGTTATTTTAAAGTTAACAGCCAAACATTATTTTTATAACACAAAGGATCCAGGCAATAGTTTGTGCATGGGTTTTTCAAGGTGCACGACCTGGCACGGCTGCGATAGTAGTGGAAAAAGGTTGGCAAATATGGCGGTGAAGTAGCAGAAAGGTTTCGACATTTAATGTCTTTTGAGGCCTAATTTAACATATAGAATGTTGTAAAGTTTAGAAAATCAACACAAGATC
Organism: Lepisma saccharinum; assembly: GCF_977018435.1. Lineage (NCBI taxonomy): Eukaryota > Metazoa > Arthropoda > Insecta > Zygentoma > Lepismatidae > Lepisma > Lepisma saccharinum. Next base: position 58,189,025 of record NC_139239.1, read on the forward strand.
AAATCTTGTACTATATAAATGTAATAATTCATGATGTAGTCTGAAATGTGCAGGAAATGGTAAAGTATCAACTTGGAACTTTGGTTCGTGTTTTGGTAAAGAATGTGGCTGATAGATATGTAAAGGAAGAATATCGGCAATCATCGGGTTGATACTCGTATCTAATTTATGAAAATCAATGAAATGAGTGATCTTTTAACTTTGACAATTTAAAAAGTGAAAGTATATGGAAAAGATAAGCAAGTTTAGCATGGATGATTGTCATTATTTAATAACATTAATCTGACGCAAATTATAGATTTTGTTGAACTTTGACAAATAGATCGATGTTATGGATCTTCATTATCTGATTGTAACTTTTGCCTAGTATATGGATTTTGGAAAAGATCTAATAATAATTTATCAAGTTGTCACAGTAATATGATTTATATGTACTTTTGAGTAAGGGATGCATCCTGAATACACAAATATTTACCAACAGATATGAATTTCTGTGTGTTAAAACCTTGGAAGAGATTTTTAAATATTAATTGTTTATTCATATAAGTAATTCTTTTATTGAATGTCATGAGAAAACAAAGATTGATACATAAATTTCTACATAATTTTTGACTGATCTTGAATTAAATATAACAATTTTAATTATAATACTACCTACCGTGTGTAATATATTCGAGGCAAATTCTTTGAGCATACCTGTGATCTTAGTGGAAATATAAATAAGATATTTTTTTTAAAATAATAGTGTTTCACAAAATAACAGGTAACTGCTGTTACAGGTAGATTTATTGAGACGTCATAATAAGTCTCTGTAGATGTCGTCATATTATCTCATTTAGTCGTAACTTTAAAAATAATCAAGTATTTTATTTTAAACTTACTGCGTATGATAAAATTCCGTAATCCTTCCCTACCTTCTGAATCGTAATAGTTTTCCAAATTCACTATTTTGCTGTTCGAATTCAAATCAAAGAGAATAGAGAAATTAAGTCAATTTCATAGAAGATAATATTGGTACTTAACAAATCTATACCTGGATCTGTATAAGTTTATTATTTCCATTTGCAAAAACATTGATTTAGTTTAGTTTGTAATTGTCAGGGAAAAATGTAAATTTTGTCCTGGAAAACCTGGAAAAGTCAGGGAATTTCATTTCTGCTTGTTTGTAGCCACCCTGAACCTAATTCTACAGTTCACATAATATAGTAGATTCACTCGGGGGAATACGCCCAACTTTTTTTGGCGGTTTATAGCTTTGCTAAATGAAGGAGTGTCGCAATAAAAAGGATGTCAAATGAAAGCTACATGTTTTGTTATTGTTACCTATAACTAACTAACTAACTAACTCTCTAGCCTTCTTAAACCCGAAGGTTCATGGCTGCAGCAACACAGACCTTCCATCTGTCCCTATCTTGAGCAAGATCTATATACTCTTTTCCACCCCTACCGATTTCCTTTAGGTCTATCTCAACGTTGTCCCTCCATCTTCGTCTTGGCCTTCCTACAGGTCTCTTACCATCTGGTTTCCCAACAAGAATCCTGTAAACTCCTCTTTCCTCTCCCATTCGTGCCACATGGCCTGCCCACCTAAGTCTTCTTGATTTAATTATTCTAATAATATCTGGACATGAGTACAAATTATGTAGTTCTAAATTATGTAACCTTCTCCACTCACCTGTCTCCTCATCCCTTTTAGGTCCAAATATTTTCCTAAGGATCTTATTTTCAAATACTCTCAATTTATGTTCCTCTTTCAATGTAAGGGACCAAGTTTCACACCCATATAATACTACAGGCAAAATTACTGTTTTGTATATTTTAACTTTTAGTTTCTTAGATATTAAACGAGAAGACAAAAGTTTATGAAGAGAGAAGTAACATGCATTTCCTGAATTAAGCCTACTTTTTATTTCCTCTTTAATATAATTTTCATTTGTTAATATTACTCCTAAGTATTTGAATTTGGAAACTGGTTCAAACGAGTTGTTATCAATAATTAGATTTTGATTATTTCCTAACACTTGGTTTCGGCCTGTAAGCATATATTTAGTTTTCTCTTTGTTAACTTCCAAACCTATCTCTTTAGCAGTTTGAAAAATATTTTAGCATTATTCTTAATTGTATTCACATCATCCCCCAGTATTGTTACCTATAAGTTTTATTATTGTAAGTCATATAGCAAAAGAACAAGAGAGAAATAAACAGATGAACGTCAATTTGGGCAAATCACGCCGTGTTCAGGGTTAAATGCCCACCCATTAAGGGTAAAATGCCCAATACCAGAAACAATTGTTGTAATACTTGACATTACATATTGAAAAGAAAATAATACACACCATTAACTGGAAGATTATTAACGTTTGTTTCGTAAACAGAACATCATTTGTACAGACAAGCATGGTGTTTCTAACAACATTTATTTTGAATTTACCATAGCCTCTTTTACTGTTTACATTTGTGAGAAATTGCATTGCAGTTTGGACACATGGACGTGAATTTGATACATATTTCATGCATCCACATACTACAACGAATACACTGGATCCAGTCACATTGTGGTCTTTTCTTATCATAGTAATGCCCATGGGCATATTGTACTTAATTTCTGTGGGCATATCACCCCACAGCTACAAACAGAAAATTGAATCACTTGGTTGGGAACTCTTAGCACCATGCGACAGTTTCACTCTGCAGATGTTTCCCTGACTCTTGATCTTTACACCAATATATTTCAGTTTCTTTCTCTCGTGGGAATATTATTGCACACTGTTAATACAACAACGTCCAAAAAATTATTACCTCAAAAATTGTCATCTTGCCTCATGAAAGTAACCCTGGATGGCTTCAGAATCTTCTCACAATCTCCAAACCTGCTGCCTCGCCTCACCACGGAGGGCGCTTTCAAACAAGAGTCGCAGAGTTGCCACAACATTAACGTTGCGCGAGATACGAGGTGGTGTTCATTTAACCCCGATGGGCATATTCCCCCGAGTGACTCTACCTATTTGGCGCCCTTTGGAATTTTTCTTATTGAGAGTAATGTTACAGTTAAGACACTAATTTTCATTAAATTATAACAAACTTCATGTGTTTAAATACGTATGATAACATAGGTAAGATGATCAAATGTTAACTCGTATCATTGAAGGAATTACGAGGGGCGATCAGGTTGCTCCGACCCTAGCATAGAAGGAAGGACGTTATGATTGATTTTTTATTTTGTTATTGTTTAGTGATCCTTTGTATGCTTTCATTCTGAATTACAAGTCTGAGTAGCGTACAGTTTTCTTTTTACAGGGATTTAACTGAGTGAAGTTGTGTCAATATGCCAGAATGGAGAAAACTGAGGTGAGAGCGGTGATCAAATATTTTGTGAAGAAGAAGTGGACGGTATCCAAAATTTATGAGGACTTGGTGGATACATTAGGGGACACTGCTCCCTCATACAGTATGGTGAAGAGATGGTGTCGTGAGTTTAATTATGGGAGAGAGTCCTGTGAAGATGAACATGCAGGTGGAGCACCAAAAACTGTCATGACGACCGAAAACATTCACAAATTCCACATATCGTGCTGAAGGATCGTCGAGTCACTATCCATCATGTTGCTGAGATGTGTGGCCTGTCATATGGCACTATGCAAAACATAATTACCCAGGAATTGCATATGAAAAAAAATGCTGCAAGATGGGTCCCTCGAAACCTCACCCCAGATCAGAAGCGCACCCTAGTGCTCATCAGTCAAGAACTTCTTGGCAACTTTCGTGCTGATATAGACGATTTCCTTGACCGATTTGTAACTATGGATGAAACATGGGTCCATCACTTCGACCCAGAAACAAAATCGCAAAGCATGGAGTGGAAACACCCACATTCTCCACCAACCAAGAAGTTCAAGGTGTAAACGTCAGCCAAGAAGGTGATGGCCTCAATTACTGGGACTGCAAGGGTGTCCTTCTTGTGGACTATCTACAAAGGGGCCAAACCATCACTGACACATACTACAGTGACCTAATCAAGAAATTACGGGATTCCATGAAGAAAGAGAGGCGTGGGATGTTGACCCGTGGTGTGCTCCTTCACCAGGACAATGCTCCTGTCCACACCTCACGCATTGAGAGGGCCGCTATCGCAGATGCATCGTTCGAATTGTTGCCCCACCCACCCTATTCCTCAGATTTGGCCCCCAGTGATTTACATTTGTTCAAACATTTGAAGAATGACATTCGTGGGCAAAAATTTTCTGATGATTCTGAGGTGATAAGGGCTGTGGACTCATGGTTGGAGGACCAGTCGGAAGATTTTTTTTTTGCAAGGTATCCAGGCGTTGGAGCACCGATGGGAAAAGTGCATTGGAGTTGCAGGGGAGTATGTTGAAAAATAAAAAAAAATTGATACCCTACTGCCGCTGTTTCTATGTTAGGGTCAGAGCAACCTGATCGCCCCTCGTACGTGACATAAACAAAGATCGGAAGATACACTCCTTTATCCAGCATTCAAGAAAATTATCCATATTCGATTTTGTTATTTTATATACATGTGAACAATAATTTACATTAATGGCGTGTATTGCTACGACTTTAAAAATTCTAAGAATTACAGAATTGTATTTAAAAAATATATGATGATGACTTCTCGTAAAATTTATTCCATTCTTTTTTCTAAAACAGGGGCATAAAATAAAAGTATAATATGTTTGGTTGAAAATATATTTTAACGCCGAAAGGAAGACGTGTGTGAACTATCGCTCTTTCTTCATTTATCTTTCATACTGCGGGAGTCATTTACGTTCCTGGTCTTACAGTACATTGAGTTTTTTTTTATAAATATCCGCGGCACCCGAATGAACACAGCCTTCCCGATCCACAAGGAGAAAAAAAAGCATATGGCTTCTGGGTAGTGTAATGCGCTGGCAAGCTTGAGGTCTTAGATTCGAATCTAGCTCAAGACATCCACCCGCCATCGTTACTAACATAGTGATATCCATGCGTGAAGAAATTACATGTATTAAGACGCATATGCCTGTATTATTATTACAACTACTGTTACTAGTATAACCGAAGTTACAGTTAGACTATTGATGTATTTCTCAACATTGTGAATCTAAATATTTGCCTGGTTCGCATTAATTTTAATTCCAATTGAAATATTCTTATTGTGTTCAATTTTTGTTATACATCATTTTTCAACCATTAAAGTGATCTCTCAAAATATGTCGGTATATATTATCTTGGTATAATTGTATCTGGAGCGTAAGTAATCACATTTGTAAAAAAATGAATTCGAGAGGGGAGAAATATAACTTTGGCCCAAAAAAATCATCATCAAACTGAAATTAGAAGTAATTGTACCCACCGTGTACTAAAACGTACTACATATTTTTGGACATCTTTTGAACAATATAGTATTATACATTTCTTTTTTATTAAGAAATGTTTATTAAACCAATGGGAGCTTTTTAAACCTTTGTAATCTTCCCCTTACGTACGGCCTCCAGGATGTTGTACCTCAAGATATTCCAAGAAATAAAACAAAACGAAATTATTTATTTGGTTCTCAAGTACACACAGAGCAGTGTGTGTGGGATTTGAAACGAGTACTAAAATCTAAGATAGCGTCTATAAAGTTCGCTGAACCAGATTAATGTTTATTTCCAGTCTGCGGGAGAGGAGCATTTTCCTTGTCGCGTCACAAGATATTTACAGTATCCATGATTCGACGAAGGAAATAAGTGCTTGTGTTTCTGAAGGGACCGACCGGAGACCATCAAACTCCCGGCCCGGAAATTGCCAGCGACCCCGCAAGATCACGATTCGTTTGCCGCACAACAATGCACGCAAATGGATGTCTTATCGACTAACCCCGAACTTAGCCGACTTTCAACGAGTAAGGTTAACGACGACTCGATCGGAACGAGGGCCACCGAAACTTATTGCTTTCTGTAGCCGAGTGACTGATAGCTCCGCCTCGATGCCATTCTAAATAATTCGAGAGGGTTTTTCCGTTCCTTGAAATGCCACTGTGACCCCGTGGAAAGATTAAGTACGTACGGAATGTGTATTAGTCCGTTGAACCCCATTCTTTTTCTCTCGAAGCAAGTTTTATTGTGTGCTTCTGTGCTTCTCGTGAAATTGTACGTCTAAAGTTGTTGATTGTACTGGTTTATTTCCTTACCCTCCCTCCCACCAATTAGAACCGCGGTGGTCTAATCGGTAGTGTCTAGTCTGTCTGCCACGCGCTTCTGGGGTTCACCCAGCCTCAAATAAATGGGTACCTGTGGGGTAAAAGCAGCCGGAGCGTGGCGCTGATAACCTCATCTCCAGAATTGGCAGAGATCGAGAATGTGTGGAGCCCTACCTCCACATTTCCCTATGTACAGTCACCGGCAATAAAAATGGGACACCTAGATCCTGAAAGGCTCGCTTCACTGCAATATGCTGTGTGTGTTGCCTAACAACTCGACGGCGGCGGTGGTTGAAGTTTCCATTCAAAGTTTATTATTAAAACCCACTTATAGCTGTATGGTTGAGCAACACACATAGCGTCTTGCAGTTAAGCGAGCATTTCAGGATCTAGGTGTCCAATTTTTATTGTCGGTGACTGTACTTCATGGCATGTTGCAATGTGCACGGGGAACTTCATCTACCTACCTCCCCTCGCCCATAGACTAACATCCACAGCTATAATGGTAATGTTTCGCCCGTGTTAGGTTTGAGTTTATATTTTTCAGTAACATCTAACAAATTCATTAAGATAAAAATACAATACTTGTATTGGTATTTGTGTTATTTTACGTCACCTCTATTGCAACTTTTGGCAAATCGCGGTGATGAGGATGAGCGATAGATTAAATTGAAGGGGCACTCGCAAAAGACACCCATGCTCACGTCGGGATTCGAACCCGAGAACTTCGGTGTCACTTTATGTGCCCCACCCTACCTTCTAAATGGCGGGAACTGTAGTTCCAACAATGTCATGTTAAGATGTACTGGAATTACATCCTCTGAATTTTACATTTACTTTGTAATAAACCCTTGTTTAGTTTTTAAAAATCTTTCCTGTTTTGGAGAATCCTCCGGAGACTTTAACTACCCTCCATACGTACACTCAACGGTGAAAGAAATAGTAGACGAATTGTCCATAACCATTTTTATTTTAGGGCCTCCCATGATGGCGCAGTGGTAGCCTCGTCTCCTTGCAATCAAGCGAGCGAACGATATAAAGTTCTGGCAAGTATTGACGCGGGACGGCTCGGCCAGTGAACACTTGCGAGGGAACGGGATTGCTGGGAGAGGGAGAAAGCGACTTCGCAGCAGCGTTTACTGCTTCAGCTGCTCCTAATCGCTTTCTCCCCATCTCTGCCCTTATGCGTGACCTTGCTCCAGAAATTCCAAGGATAAGGCATAGTTGTTAATTTCGAACATAACCAAGATATTTATATATTCCCTGAAAAGTTTCCTCTGCTCATGCATTTGAAGGGCGGATTTTCTTTGATGGGACCATACATACAGAACCAAACTGACTCAACTATGTTCACTCGGTAACATATCAAGGTGCATAAACTGCTAATGATACACTCTTGATGCATCAAAATACACACAGAATAGATAAAAAGGATACTTTTATAATGTGTTGTGCCACGTGATGCAGTAAAGATGAATTAGTTGATAAGATCAGACACAATCATTCTAAAGAAACCAATATTTCACGTCAAATGATGCACTAAAAGTGCATCAACTTTGATTTAATGCATTTCGAGTTCTGTGTGTAATTTCCACAAATTTGTTCTCCAAGTAGCAATCCGAGGAACAGAGAATAGCGACACACGGTGCACGGTCGCAATTATACTAAGTAGACAGAATCAGTCTCTGGAGAGACTAGGCCTTATCACAGCGGAATAACCCTTTGTTATTAGCTTGCAAGTGTTATCGCCGCGAGAAGTGAATATTATGTTTTATGGCCTCCTCACTTGCAGGCAGTTAAGTTCGCGAGATGAAGCCAGATAAACTGAGCGTGTTTAACAATCGCCTGTATTTCATCTGTGTGTTCCACCCACGTGGCCGATAAAATCTTACGTATCAGATGAAGTTGTTGTCTGCGGAGAAACGGGGACACCATTCCGACAGAAAGAGGCGACAGAGAACAGGACAAGGAAAGTGGGAGGGGAGCGTTCCCTATCTGTAACGGAAGTAATGAGACAAGTTCTCACCCTGAATTGGGAACTCTGGTACTTGGGAGACCACATTGAAAGCTGCATTGCATCGATCGCTTTAATGGTGTGGTGATGACGGCTTAAACTGTTTCGATAGTATACCCAGGGTGCTACTGCTGATTCATCAACGGTCTACCACTCTGAGAGTAGATCCAAGGATTACAGTGTTAGCATGCAATGTTAATCGGACATGATTCAATGTCTAGTGCTTCTAACTGTACTAACAACTACGATTTCGAGAGAGCACCTGGGCTCCCGATGCAGTAGTGGTAGCGTCGTCGCCTTGTAATCAAGGGGTCCCGGGTTCGATTCCCGGTGGAGGCATATAGTGGTTCGGATCCCACTTTAAACTATAGGTCCAGTCCCGAATAGCCTTACTGTGCATAAAGTGGACTTAAAACACCAACTCAGTCAATTAAAACACCAACTCAGTCAATCGAGAAAGCGCCTCTCGTCGGCAGGTGAACCAATTGACCGAAAGAAGAGGTGCTCTTTGAACTATAGTTATAAGCACAACAGTTTGTACCAGGGATCTATGGAGCAACGTCGCGCATAACGGTAAAGAAGGGGAGAAAGCGAGTGGGCGGAGCAAAGTAATGTGTGCTGCTGGTAGCTGCAACCGCGTTGCCCCTACATGCAACTCCCTTCCCTCTCATGCATTCTCGAGGCGCTACTTGCGCACAGGACTTGATTTATCCACACATTCGGATAATGTCCAATTACGAAACATTGTACGCTAATTTAACCAATGTTACTAACATTTATAGAATTATTGACTACAGTGGTGCAGGGTAATGATACTCCGTTCCAAGACAATTGTCAGCAATGGAAAATTTTTGAGGCAGCTAGAGGACTGAGCGACTTGAACTGTATATTGCTACCAGTATAAAACTAAACTGGACTAAGTTTGGTGTCGCAACAGTTCTTTGAAGTCCAAGGTGTTCCAAGCGGCCCTCCATTGTGTGATGCTTGGTCATCATATCGAACCTCATCGCTGCAGTCACGTGAGGTGACTTAACTCACCACTGCTGCAGTACGAGATTAGTCGATATTCGTATGTCCAACTGGCGACAAAAATACTTCGACTGAAGTTGAGCAGGAGAGACCATGGTGACATGAATCATTGCCTCAAGTAGGAGATGCCATCTACATCTGTCCGAAGTACTATCGGATTTGGTATTAAGCTGTGTTGTTTGACTATGTCGAAACACTGTTCTCTTGACCAGAAGCCAGCTATTTGTTTTCAAACAACTTCCAAATAATGAGAATGAATCGAGATGCCTCGTACTGAACATGAGTGACAAACCATTCCTTCACGCGGGAACCGTCACTTCTCATTAACTTAAGGCAACCCTTCCTCCTATCGACTTTCCTATCGCGATTAACACAATTGCACAAGCGGACCTCCCACTCAGAAAGTGCTTTCCTTAAACTTCTCGAGTTTCATGTCAAAGATACTCGTTCAGTTCAGTCTGAATTGTTCACTTCCGAATCAACGAACCAGTTCAACCGTTCATTCAATTAACAGTTCTTTCATAGAAGTGGGTTCATGATCCATTCAATTACATTGGAACTCGTTCTCAATTAAGAGAATGAAAGAGTACTTAGAATATACTTCAATTAATAGAATGGATTGATATTCAGAAAGAATTGAAAGAGCTGAATCATCCAACTTCATTACTTACCTTTTACATAGAATAATTACGAAATTGCTTATAATTTTTGTTCTCTTATACTGCTACATTAATCTTAACATTGCATATTTTATATGCGAGGATAAAGCTCCCATGCAAATTGAGAGATGCAAAAACGAACTATACCTACTGTAATCTGTACTTTTGTTATTAAGCATCGCTTCTCTGCGCCATGTGGCTAATCAGGAAGGTGGAGATGAGTAATGATTGGATAAAATTGATGACTGAACACTCGCAAAGAACACCCATACCCTGGCCGGGATTCTAACCAGTGAACTTCGGTGCCGAGATCAAAAGTTGACCACTTAAATTGCTTGGCCACCGAGTCGGTCCTTGCACCAATCAATCAATACTAATAATAATTTATCATTTTAGCGGAGCACTATTGCAAGTCTAATGCAGAACCTCGTCAAATATTCCATATATTTATGTTTTACCACAAGTCGTTATCATAAATAACAGTAAAAGCTATCATTGATATTAAAATAATGTGTATATCTGCACACACAACTCAAGGTCGATGCACTTTGTACATCAATGGAGACATCTAAACGTGTAATTCTGATTTCTTTGAAATGATCTTTTCAAATGATGCTTATTTTATGCATCACATGGAACGGAACAGCAGCTGACTTTTATGTATTTCTGTGTGTTTGGATGCACCAAAAGTGCATAATACGCTCTTTTGGCACTATAAAGTGTTATTGGAGTCAACGAATTTGTGTCAACTGACAGAGTTTGGATTCTGTGCGTGCGCTTGGTTGTCAAAGTTTGTTTTGAGTTATCTTAATGCTCAGATAGGCTAATCGAGACTGGACTTACAGTTTATATTCAGAAATGTATTACCTATCTGTGATGGAATCTTGCACTTATTGGTTGCAAGGGACGGCGCTACCACTACGCCATCTGGAGGCCGATATCTGCGTTCATATTTTTTCTAATTCGGTTTTGTTTTACGTAAATCCCCTACCGCTGGATGAATTATGAAATAGACGGAAGATTCACATATCTATGTTGTAATTTTTTGTTTAAATCCATCGTATGCACAGATAGGCTAATTAGGACTTAACCTACAGTTTAAAATGGGATTCGAACCACTGTGCCTCCACCGATGATATTATCGAATCTGCAATCCCTTGATTACAAAGCGGCGACATCGGGAAAATACACATTTCTATGAAGGAGGGATGGTGAGAGAAATGCATATCTATGAATGACTGTTGATGAAATAGGCAAAACATAACTATGAATAATGGATTTTGACATAGACGAAACACACATTTTTGAAGAATGAGATTGATGAAAGAAACACATCTATGGAGAACGAATGATGAGACAGACAAAACACACATTTATGTGCGATGGGTGATGAAATAGGGTACATGAAACGCAGATATATCTATGTGTGTGTCATCTACGTCATAAACTGTTACATTGTGGTTTCGAGCAGCCATGATTGAGGTTAGTTCTTGTAAGCAAATGGAATTCAAGTGGGTGGGCTGAAGATATTAACGCAGACATTCGTGATTTTAAGGAAACTTGCAGTTGATGCAGATGTAACGAACGCTACGTGGTGGATATTTCCTTGCAAACGACAAATTAAATTGGCCGCAAACATAGCGGCTGTGCGCATCCTGACTTCACATGAAACCCACCTACAGAGGATGGATTACCAAATAGACTAAACACATGTCTATTTCATCATCCATTATTAATAGATGAGAGAAACTCATAATCTATGCCTTACCCTTATCTCCCAACAGTAGCGAGTTAGTTAACTACAGTACTTCACAATAGAGGTCGGCAATATATCTGCCTTCCCTGGAGGAAAGGGTAAAAAACAACAACGGCCCTACTGGCTCCGATGGTGCGGGAGAAAAAATAACAGCTTAGGATAAAAAGACCTGCATTGCAACACAGGCTGTTGCGAGCGCTTCATCAATTAGTCAGTGGCTGCGTCATAAAAGCAAGGTGTCCGGTGGACGAGCGGCTTAGTGGAGCAAGGGAAACACTTCCAGTACCGCAAGCACCCAAAGAAAAGCGGCTTCGGTACCAAAACCATCATATCATTGCGAAACGGATCGAAATACCTTGAATTATTTACCTCCTTTACGTGTGGCTATGTTTCAAAGCCTCTGCGGATGGTGGGAAAGTCTACCTTTCGCAGGGATATTGCGTCGTGGCGAGATAATGATGTGTCTTATCATTATGAGCCGTTTTTTTTCCGCAGCAGAAACACATCCTTCGCACTAAAGCATTTTCTAAAATTGATTGTTGACAGGGAAAGACGCATGCTCCTTTATACTGATAGTTGCTTATCTAGTCTTGTTCGACCGCTAGTCTTACTGACCTGTTTCCAGCTTCACTGTCCTTAGTAGCTTTCAAATATTCAGGTGTAATGTACAAGAGTATTATTTGTATAGATGGGTTTCATGTGACTTCAAGATGCGCACACATGCCATGATTGCGGCCAATTTTATTGGTCATTTGCAAGGAAATATCCACCACGTAGCGTTCGCTACATCTGCACCAACGGAACGTTTGTTTTCAATCACGAATGTCTGTTAATATCTACGGCCGGCCGCTTGAATTCCGTATGCTTACAAGAACTGGCCACAACCATGCCTGCTTGAAGCCACAATTCAACCGTTTGTGACGTAGGTGAAACACGCCTATAGCGGAAAGCAAATTGCCAGTATCATGGAATCATTAGAACACTATAAATATCTACAATTCTTATTCCTTTTGATCAAACAAGCCAGGTAATGATAGAAGCAAAGACAAATACAGGATTTAAAGCATAGTTCCGTATGGTTAGAAGTAAAATTCTCTACTTAGAGCCCTCTGAAGCCCGTTTAAAGGAACGGACAGCGGTGAAATTTGGTACAGACCATGTGTAAGCGAATGCCAACGGGAGAAATAGTTGAAATTTACTTTCTGCTGGAAATGTTTTGCAAACCTATTACACACAGTCGTTAATCATTAATTGCAATAAAATAAATACATGAAAACTTCCATGTGTTTTTTATACAGGGTGACCTGTAAGTAGATGTATTCCCTGAAAGGGGTTAAAGTAGAGCAATTTCCAATAAATTTGACCATATGATACCCCGTCCGAAAATTAGTAGTTTTCAAGATAATCAAATTTCTATTTTTTTAAAATGACAATTTTCCACATAAAAATGCGAATTGAGAAAAAACAGCTCATTGTATGGCACATATTTCAGCGTTTTCTGATAAATAACAAATAAGTGGTTCGTTGAAAAAAGTTCGTCCCAAGTAGCAATCACATGTAAGTAACGGGTCGATCTAAACTTACAAGTGGTGTTAAAAAAAATCCAATCTTACTTTACTTGGCAACATATTAATAACAAAATTGGTATGACACGAAGCGTACAAATTACTTAAATTACTTCCTTGTGTCATCAGCTATCCAACAAGGTACAAATGTTGCCAACATTCACATTTGTGTACAAGAAATAATACTTGATTCATTTTCATGTGAATGTAATCAATGAACATTGCAATTAAAAAACATTACACGTCTTGCTCAAAGTGGTCACCTCCGTTACGAATGCAGGCACGCAGGTTTTTACGGACATTTGGTCTCGTAACTCGTGATGTGATGTTGTCCTTGATGTGTTGACCAGCTGTTAAGATCCTCTCCCTGAGCTCTTCTTGCGAGTTTACCGGTGTCTTGTAAACTAAGTCTTTCATGTGGCTCGAAATGTTAAAGTCGCAGGGCGTCAAATCGATCGGGGGATCGAGCTGGGCAGCCATCATGCTGGTAAATCATGTCACGTCTTGTAGCTAGAGGCACATCCTCCAACAACATTGCCATCCTGTTTCTCAAAAAATGTTCATAAGTGATGCCATTTAAGATTTGTGGAAGGAAAAATGACTCTCATCAAATGATTGTTGATGACGCCCATCCATACTTCTGCCTGGGCGTGAGACAGTGGCTGGATGAAAATTACCCAAAGAAATGGATTGGTCGAGGCGGCCCGGGACCAAATGTCCGTAAAAACCTGCGTGCCTGCATTCGTAACTTTGAACAAGACTTATAATGTTATTTAATTGTATTGTTCATTGATTCCATTCACATGAAGATGAATGAAGTATTATTTCTTGTACACAAATGTGAATGTTACCAACATTTGTACCTTGTTGGATAGCTGATGACACAAGGAAGTAATTTAAGTAATTTGTACGCTTCGTGTCATACCATTTTTGTTATTAATGTTGCCAAGTAAACTAAGATTGAATTTTTTTATCACCACTTGTAAGTTTAGATCCACCCGTTACTTACATGTGATTGTTATTTGTTACAAACTTTTTTCAACGAACCACTTATTTGTTATTTATCAGAAAACGCTGAAATATGCCATACAAGAGCTGTTTTATCTCAATTCGCATTTTTATGTGGAAAATTGTCATTTTTTAAAAAATAATAATAGAAATTCGATTATCTCGAAAACGACTAATTTTCGGACTGGGTATCATATGGTCAAATTTATTGGAAATTGCCTCTACTTTAACCCCTTTCAGGGAATACATCTAATTACAGGTCACCCTGTATATCTGATACATAAGTCTTCGTATTAATATTATTACTAAAACAACAAAAAGATAAGACGAATAAGAGACTGAAGTCTTGAAGTGCAATTAGAATTTGCAACAAAGAGTGGATGTTTTAAATTTAGCATGTAACAAAGCTTAGCTTCCTTGCCTTAGGCGATTCCAGAAAAATTCGTTTCACCTCAGCATCCAAAGTAGACCCATTGTCGGGAACAGTTTCCTAATTTAGCTCTTCCCCTACATCACAAATTTTGAAGTTAAAAATTTAAGTGTTGTAGAGTAACGAAAAAAAGTATCTTTTGTTAACGTTACTTAAGTATATTGCATAAAAATAACAGTTACAACTAGTTACTTTTAAAAGTAACAGTTGATAGTAACTGCGTTAAGACTTGCAGCCTTATTTTGCCACTGCACTCGTCCAGTTTGCACAGGCGCCCTTGTGTCAATGGGCACTACTAATGCATATGGACTGTAATTCTCATAGCAGAGTCCCTGAATATGACTATCATCAAAGGGGACTACACTACACTAGGTAAAAGATTCACCTGTGTTAAATGCAAGAAGCTATGCGTGATATGTAAATTGCTATTTGATTGCGCGAGTCATTTCGTCACTCGACATAACGTTTTTGGTCTCCTGGAAAATTTTCGGTTAATGTCTAAAGTAATCGTCAAAAATCACGCAAGCCTTTCTAGCTTCTGTGTGCAGAGCATTGACCCTGCTCACTTATGCGTGCTTCGACTCTAGCATGTGACGCTGTCTGCATATCTCCAAGGGGGCGGAATGTAGTACGTACAGTCGCACCACAAGCATGCTAAAGATACAAGATGTGTTCATTTCAATGCCTCGGTTACGACCTAAGCAGCCAAGATGAGGTTCTAAGGTTAAAAAAAGACATGGGTATTGATACTATTAATACTCTTGCCAGTGCATTTTGGTAAATATTATATGTATAAGAACAGAGACGGTGAAAATATATAGACTATGGGGAATTGTTCGATTAGGAGTTTAGCTTCAAAAAGTAAGTTATGTGAAAATTAGAAAAGACTAATTGATTTATATATTTTTAAAGTACAAGATTGCTAAAAACATATTCTAGGAAAGTGCTTCAACAGAAACTCTCTCTAAATAATTTAAATGACAAGCACACAGAGTACATATGGACTGTACTATTCATTGATTTAGAATTAAATAATGTTAAAAAAATATATGAAAACAATACAAATTCACTACAGCAAAAGACTTAGATTCAACTAGTATAACAAAACAATAACTATATGGTAAACATTAATACGTATTGGCATAGAAGTGTTTTTAATTTGCGGGGTAGAAAATACGTACATCTTGAACACATTCGCGCGCGCGTATACATATTCTCACCAAAAACGAAAAAATTGGGGAGAGGGTACAGTACTTCTAAATCATCTGATCCGAATAAGAAAATAATCTGACAGAAGATGCTACCGGTCAAGGAATGTCGTTTTTGGTAGCTAAACTCAAAACGTTTCTTGTTGACCTCCATGGCAATGTGATTAGCACAGCTCCCTACGACACGAGGGGTCCGGGCTCGAATCCTGGCCTGGGCATGCGTGTTCTTTGCGAGTGTCCCTTCATCACTTTCATCACATCATCATCACTCAGTCATCGTCGAGATTAGCCAAAAATTGATGAAAAGCGATGCTAAATAACAAAAATCAAATAAGAGCAGAAATGTATTTGATTACATTACTTCCCTATCGAAAAGCACCGTAACCGTCGTAAACCTACAATACTGCATTGTGGTATTAGTTACCTCACCTAATTTGTGCTCACGGAATACTATATTAGGAAGTAAATACTTTAAATTCTAAAAGTACATTGAAAATAGAGCTATTATTCTTCGAAGATTCAAAATTATATTGCAAATGTTGCTTTTATTTTATTGGCATAAGGTATTTAAATTATTGAGCATGTGGCCTGTTCTAGAATGGAATGGTTCGTGTTTGTGTGTGTGTGTTTAATCCCTCTCCCACGTTCATGCCACTGCTATGAATACCTCCCGCCAGCTCTTTCACAGCATGTTCATGATATAGGACACTGGGACAGCGGCGTTGCAGCAGATAGAAAGGGGGAAGAGTGGGACTTGCGACGAGGATGAAGAGAAGAAGGTCAATGAAGGCTCGTACCGTTGCCAAGGTAACGGCAGAACGATCCAAACGCTGATGGCATGGAAGGGAGTGCGCAGCCAAGGCGAGGGAGAAGTTGCTCGGATACCCTGAAGTAATGCAACTCTGGCTTTTCTCACTTGCACACCATTGGCGTGCTCTCTTACACTGTTGATAATATAAAAACCTTCGTCATAATCTTTTACAACCATTTACTGCGTAAAGTGACTTGCATCAAGACGTCAATTTCGACCGCCATTCAACTACAGTCTTTGTATTATTTTTGTTATTTGGCGTCGCGTTTCTGCAACTTTTTGGACAATCGCGACGAAGAGAATCAGTGATGATGAAATTGATTAAAGGACACCCATGGCCATGTTGGGGTTTGAACCCGAGAAGATCGGAGGCAAGATTAAAATTCGATCTCTTCAAGCGCTCCTCGGCAACCGAACCAGCATAGACAACCGTAAGAAAATATCATGATCGTTTTAAAAGTCCATAGTTAACGGTAATCAATGTTATTTTTATGATGCAGTTTTCAAAAATTAGTTTATGGTACACAAAATTGCAATTTAAATTATTGTCGATTTTCGTGCATGATAAAATATTAAAAATTGAAATTTGATTTTTCTGATGTCTCAGTACCGTACTATTTAACGGCAGAATATTGTAAATTCTACAGTAATTTGCAACAGGGTAGGTGTGTTACCGTATTGCATTAAAGCATTTGAACCGTACTTGTATCGTGAATATATTTAAATCTCTGATGGAGATACTGAATATACCTATGATGATATTATGAAGGGAATGCATGCATTGTTGCTGGTGTCTTGTTGGGATGGAGAATCTTTGCCATTCTCCCGTTAATTTGAACGTGGCTTTAGTTTTTAAATATGGTTTAGTAAGTTCTCTAACTATTCCAGCCATATTTTGTAAATGTCGTAGCTATTTTAGTAAGACATTTCTTCTTTCAGTAAAACACAGATTTGAATTGTTCCTTGTGCCAGAGGGCATGTGTCCCACCAGAGTAATTTCTTGCTTTTCAAGATACGTGTATTAATATACGGTAAAATGCATGTTATGCCCCTATTTTCTTCTTTTGTGGCACATGAAGGCACTGGGTACGCCATCTCGTGAGTAGATTCTTGGCATTTTACTTCTGTGACGTCACACGCCAAAGTCGTTTCACAACTCATTTCCAATCCGCGGCATTCTTCAAAGATTTTCTCTTAGTTCTCGTTTAATATTCGCTTTGTGGAGCCTTAAAACCAAGAAGCGCGACTGAACACCATGAAATCGCAGTTAAGGACCGTTTTGAGTTTCCATTACAGTTCTCGCCAGACCCATCTCGGAGTGGAGATGAGAACAGCCCAAGCAAATCGTCCATCATCAGAGTGACGTGCTAATAAATGATACATGTGATTAATGGTTCCATGAATAAGGATTATCCATAATGAATAACACCTTCATGGCGTGGTGCTAAGCACAGGGGAACACTTTACTTTTTTTTTTACTTTTTTTTTTACATAATGAATAATGGGTTTGCGGTCATCAGGTATCGGGAGTGTTTTGTTTTTTCTATGTGGTATCACGATCAATCGTTTGGCGCGAAAAAAATACTTCTGCGCGAGGCCTGTGCCATGTTGTAATTGATTTGTCATCCGCTCCGATGAGTGTCAGAACAAAGGGACATATTTGGTTCCTCTTCAGCTATGTAGACGTTTTGTCATTGTTTACTGCGCCGACCTCGGTGGGGCATTAGTTAGCGCCATTATCTACGAAGTCCTAGGTTCGTATTCTATGTAAGGCACGGAGATGCATAAGGGGAATTCCATGTCTCAATCTCAATTTTTAAATTAAATGAAATGCTGTAACTTTATTTTATCTTGTTAATGAATAATTTAAGATTGTCATTTGGATAAAATTTCGAGTATTTTACGTAATTAAGTCGGAAGGTATAAGGTATATTACATATTGTTGCTTTATTTTATTGTGCCTTTGATTTTTACTATGTCCCACTCGTGACACCAAAAAACAATTAATTTCTTATTTAGTTGTTACATTTCCCCTCCAACACCATTAGAATATTCAAATGTCAATTACCTTCTCTCTTTGTTCTAAATTATTTATTTTTCATCATTTGACAATTCACAGAAATTAAAATAAATTTCTTACGTAAGAGGCACAAAATTGTTCACTTAATAGCTATAAATCTGGAAAGTATTCTAAGGGTATTTATGTTTAATCAACAGTGTTAAGTTCCATAATTCATTGCTCAGAAACTGTAAGGAAAATGTTGCCTAACTATCAGTAGAATAGTTATTTTAATATAAAAAATGTAGTCGTGTGTTGTCCCACCCGTGTATTTGACTGGTACCCCCACTTACCAACCCTTTTAGGCTACTCGCGGCGACGACGATGTAAAACATGGTAAGTGACATTTTGGTAATTTTTTAGTTACAAAGTAAAATGTGCCATTGGTCGAAGCAGAAATTTCTAGCTGGAGGGATGCTTGTATTGTTG
This sequence comes from Lepisma saccharinum, assembly GCF_977018435.1. NCBI lineage: Eukaryota > Metazoa > Arthropoda > Insecta > Zygentoma > Lepismatidae > Lepisma > Lepisma saccharinum. The sequence goes on from NC_139239.1 coordinate 58,208,174, forward strand.
AACATGTAGACAATGCAGAAGATTGGGGGGGGGAGGGAGCCTATGCAAATTATCTTAGTTGGGGCAAGCGGATCGATGTCTTGCACACATCAACGTCCGAACAATCTCACAGTATCAGAAAATATACATGTTAGTCAATAACGACTTGGTGAAATTATAAGATTGCGTCATCTGATTAGTATTGGTCAGATAACAGTGGATTTTAAATGTCCAAGTAGTCACTCTATTATGCATAGGCGTAACACAGTCCGTTTACATATTTGAACATGGAGTGTAAGAGGTGACCCGCAAAGGGCAACCTCTCGTACACGAGATACCCTGCCAGCCCCCGTGGCGGAGTGGTTAGCACATCGCGCTACGACGTCAGGTGTCCCGGGTTCGAATCCCGGCATGAGCATGGATATTTGCGAGCCATCACTCATCTCCATCTTTGCAAATTAGCCAAAGTGGCACAAAGAGCGAAGTAAAATAAAGCAAATCAATAATAATAATAATAATGTAGACACCCTGGACTGCATTTTGCAGACTAGCGAGGCTCTGGCGTGTGGACTCATAGACAGTGTGAGCGATTGCCCGATCTTCCATATCATCTTATCACCAATTATCCCCATCTACGCGATTAGCCAAAAACTGCAGAAACGACAGGATATTTGAACAACTGCAGCGCCACTTTAAACACTAGTTCCGATCTATCTCAATAAAGTGGACTTATATGAACTTGGTAAACTGGCGCCAACAAAAATGGCTGAATGGTCCTTTTTGAAAGATCGATAAAGTGCGAGAGTTCTTGTGTACCTCACGGGCTTCCTGTGAATGACCGGTCTTGAAAAGCAATCGTTATGGAGAACACTTCCGCTAAAAATAAAACGAAGGGCGGGAACAGCTGAGCCCTTTCAATAAGGTTCAATGCAGATGTTTGCGTCGGAATTCAGTTGTCAGTTGAAGAGGCTAATCTCGTACGGTGAAGTCGACGGTACCTCCTTCGATTTCCGATATGTCAGGTAATATCCAGGCCCCTCATCCAATTGCTCCCGATCGAACTGGCTCAGCGGAAGAAAGACTGAAGTGGGAGGGGTAAAGAACCTCCTTGAAGTTTGGATTATCCGTCATCCTCTCCGTAGCACAATGATTCGACCCCCCATGAGGCCTGCGTTATTAAACTAAGTGCGAGCTGTCAATTCGGGTCAGTGGGCGTATTTGTACTTCCAGCTCTTTTTACCATTTGTGTCTTATTGGTTACAGATTGGAGTTCAGATCCAATCGAACTGGACGTATGTAGTTGATTGGCACTGACACTGATATGAACTGACAAAGGCCATTTAGTTCAGTGTCCTGGTTGGTATTCCTGGTGTTCATACTGAAACAAAAAGCACCTCTTAAACTTATAGGTCAGAAGGTTTGACCTGATACTTCTCCCGCCAAGAAACGGTCTGTCGTCTGCTGGCAGTTGTTGCCAAACGTGTGCTTCGGGCAGCTGACCACCGTTATGACAAACTTCAAGTTATTTTTTAACCTATCTTCATTCAGGATGTAGTCATCTTTAAATGCTATGTTCACAGTAAATTTCACAATATCTTCACCATATGTACAATAAGATATAATCTAACTGTTGTAAGATTGATTGATTGATTTGCTTTATTTCACTTCGCTTCTTGTGCCACTTTTGGCTAATTTGCGAAGATGGGGATGAGTGATGATATGATGAAATTGATGAATGGACACTCACAAGCATCCATGTCCCGGCCAGGATTCGAAACCGGGACCCCTGGCTATTGTAAGAGCCCTTCAAAAGGGTAAGATAATAATTTCAAATGAGATATTCAACACCTTAGAGGGCAAATTCTCTTTCTCTCATAGCCCTTTCAGACTCAAGCAAGCTGCCACAGGAGTCGAGGTTCACACAGAAGTGACAAACTACAAAGACACGGGCCTCTTCAGTTTATAAGTAAGCATTCACTGCGCATGCGTGAACAACATCTAGGAGACACGATGTGCGCCACCGAGAAAATGACCTACTCCGAGCGACACGTGCAGCTTGTCGTGTGTTCAGTTCGAAAGGTTGCATTGATTGCTACGAGTTTGCTTCCAACAGACACATATGTCATGTCGCTTCGGTCTAATAGTTCCCTAAGGGAGAATTCACACCGAAGCGTGTCGCTTGAGCATTTCACCAATCGAACGCAGGATTGTGCGGCCTACCATGCCGCTATTGTGTGAAACGTTGCTGCTGATTGGCTCGTTCCCAAGCGGCATGTGTCGCGTATCACATCTGTCTGAAATCTCCTTAAAGAAGGTAGAAATTTAAGGAAGCTTTCAGATCAACACGCGGCAGGAAAAACGGTAGTGGCACGGGGTTTGAACACCGAAGTGACAAGCGACGTGGCATAGACGGAGTTCTGAAGGGGCCGGGGGGGGGGCTGCCCCCAACTTAAAAAAAGACTAAAAAAAATAACACATGATTAAGTTCAGTTACTACATTTTTGTTATGAAGCCATACCGCAAATCTTGACGTTTGGAAATGATGGCATGTGCGGTAATTGCGCCGCAATAGCGGGTGTTAGACGATTTGATAGATGTGTACAGTTTGAAGAAAGAGAAACGTAAAATGACTGTGTTGAGTCAACAGAACAGTTACTGCTGGGGTATCAAAAGAACTTTTCAATTTAATTTTTCTAAAATTTCTGAAGCTTACTATTGTACCGTAACTTTTTTAAAGTAATACGAGTATTGTATCAATAAAAATTTAATGAAATTCAAGATGCAATAATCGTACTGTTTTGCTTCTTTTAAAACTGACAACTAATATACTAATTAATATTTGTTTACTTAAGCGAGGAAATTTAACATTTTCAAATCTAAAAGGCCTAAAACTAAGTGTTTTTAAGTTGTTGTTTTTTTAATTTCCGGGGGAAGGCCTCCGAACCCCTTATAAACTAGGGGATATTCAATAACCCTGAGGTACATCATATGCTTCTCCCAGAGTCTGGCTTCCTAAAGCAAAAGCTCACTCCGCCCATGCGACGCGGGCTCCTTCACTCTATAAGAAAGCATTTACCACGCATGCGCAACCAATATACAGAGTCGACACAGGCTAGTTCGAGCGACACACACAAGCGACAAATTCTTCCAGTTCGGTACGAAAAGTTGCATTTATTTCTGAAGGTTGGTTTCCAATAATTCCAAACGTCACGTGACGTTTCAGTCTGAAAGCTCCACAAGAGCTATGCATTTAATATGCCTAGTCGTAACAGTGTATGCAATTCATCACAAATTCCCCTAAATTTGTTTGCAAATCCACTGCAGTAAAGAAAGCCAAAATTCATTCACATAAATGGAAGCGCTTCAGACGACGTAAGTCTCCTATTCCGGTAGGCAACAAAGCCGCCTCCGTCATATTCCATTGTTTGAGTATGGAGCTTGTTTTGCTTCGCTCCCACATCTAATCCTCTCGTGTCCGCTGGGCAAACATGGTGGCCAAGGAGATAGCTTCTCGTTTGTTTGACTTAAGGATACGGCGCGGGCGTCTCCGTTCGGTAAGCGAGAGGAAGATGAAATAAAAGGAGAGCATGCCTCAGATGCGATCCCATGATTAATATGTTTGGCGTCCTCGCAATTAGTCCGTGATTTATGTCCTCATCAGTGCATTATAGGTTGGCTTAGTTGGAGAGTTATTTTATTGTGCGTTTGGAAGATGAAGGAAGAATATAAGTGAGTTTCAGGATTACATTGTTGTCTGAGTATTGAGTAGCAAAATTCTGGGAGTGGTGTCATTGCCGTAACAGGACACAGCCAAGAAACATATAAGGTATGAAACAATGCAACTTTCAGTTGCCTCACTCAAAGTACAGGATTTTCTTCTGCAGTCCCACGACGCTCTGGCGGCTAGAATTACAGCCGAACTACTTGTGTAAGATTTTATTTTCTCTTCTTTTTTGTTATTTTTGTTGTTACCGAAGTCACCATGCAGCCACAGATTTTATCGTACTGAAAATATTGAAAATATAACTCAACGTTCTGCTTTGTAGGTGATCAGTGGTGGTTGATTCATAAGTTGTTGCATTTATAACCACAGTTTTTATTTATAGTTTCTCTATGTACCTACGTTTCAGAGGCTGGTTTTGTCTCCGTCCTAAGGGTAGTGTGTTTTTGTCTAAGTAGTCATCAATCGATAATCCCCGAACGCATGATGTGTTTGGGTAAGGCGTGGATATACGTTGTTGTACACAGTATCAAATAAGAGTCCTGCATTGGACCACTTTCGCTCGCTCGTACTTGTTCGACTCTCCTACTCTCGAGCGTACACAATCGATTGGATTGATTGATTTGGTGTTTTAAGTCCACTTTATGCACAGCAAGACTAATTGGGACTGGACCTACAGTTTAAAGTGGGATCCGAACCACTATGTGCCTCCACCGGGTATCGAACCCGGGACCCCTTGGTTACAAGGCAACGACACTACCACTGCGCCATCGGGAAGGCCCCGTACACAATCGAGTATCATTTTATAAATGTGACAATAACCGCAGACTCACCAATGTAAATATCGGCCTTAGTAGTTTCAGCCCATAATCATCTATTTTTTTTTATATATCATTGTGTATTGGTAAGATAGACTAAACTAGATTTTAACATGGAGATGATGACTATATTCACTTAAGTTTCAAATTCACTGCGTCTTTCAGCTCAAGATCCATACTTGAGGGCTCACAACCACAGCCAAATTACTGTTATACGTGTACTGGGCTTCGAGTGTATACCGCTCGTTTTGCCTAATAAAGCGAAGAAGCTCTCAATTCCGTACGCTATCTAGCGTCCCCCGTGCGAACTATTTGACGCTCGAGCGAAATCCTCTCCCTGCAACATTCTAATGTCAAATATGATATAAATCGAATGCCTGTGAGAATTATAATTATTTATCGGTGGCTGATTCTTCACCTCGTCTAGTGGTCTGGATGAGACCGGTTTTGGAGTGCAAATAGCTCGATGTTGTTTTTAATTTTGTCTCGTTTTCTCAATAGCTATACTCTGGAGCAGTTTGATGGGTTACTGTTAGCACTGTCGACATACAATCAAGCGTTTAGGAATTACTCCCCAAGGTGTAACGTAATTATAATATTGGTTCAAATGTATCTTCAGGTTTGGATTGGTCTGTGTATGTGAAGAAACTCAAGAAATAAACTGACTTTAGCACCTGCACTTGAAGTAAGGATTTTTATTTTCACATGCATTAAGGCAGATATATATGGGTTACAAAACCGTTACACAGTATTGTTTTATATCTTTGTCCAGTAATAGTTAATATTCGCAGTACTGTGACATTTTATCCGCACCAGGAAAGAACCAATTAACATAAATGCACATTTGTATAGTTCCTGAATCCCAGGCTAACACGCTCAACAAAAGAAGCTGATGCAATACTACTAATGAGTTTCCGAACGCATTAAATAGAATGTTTGTGCATAAAAGAACCTCCGAGGCAAATTTCTACAATTTAGTGAATTTGAAGGAATGCACTGCTCTCCAACAAAAGTTCGAATGTAACGCTTTTGAATGCAAATTCAATGGACTTCAATTAGTGGCCCTAAGTCTTTTTTAGAAGGTTACTCGGTGAGTTTCCTGATGAACAAAAAAGTATCCAAATTTATGTAAATTCAATGAAAAACCTTCCGGGAAGTTACTCAAACTGGGACATGCCATTGGGATTGTCTTTTTTAGCATGCAAACTTAAAACTTGTTTGCTGTGCAGGGGTGCCCACAGGGAGTATAATGGCACCGACAGCGCCATCAAAATTTGGAGAGGGGTTATTAAAATAATGTAAAGTTAACATGTATATATTATTTGAAATACATAAAAAATAGTTTACAACTTGGCACCATGCTGAAATATGTGCTATGAGTCGGGGTGACAAGGGAAGCAAAATAAGTGGCTTTCAATAATTGGATGGTAGTGGACAATCTGTCGTAATTAAACTCTTTATGGGGATTGACATGATCAACGGTGGGGGGATGGTACCTCTTTTTTCTGTAAATTTGTATTGTGCTACTGAATAACAGATTAAACATGGAAACAGCAAAGGAACCTACTTCTTACTTTTAACAATGTCAATTCTTTGCTTCTGAGAGATAGGGAGATATCGGATTTTATAAACGTCGATTTCTGCACAAAATGTCTTACTTGGCATATAGCAACGGCTATTAGTTCGTAACTGATTTTGCATGTGCATAATGACATTTATCTTCTAACAGTAAACTTTTATAATAATCGTTAATTATTGTAGTATGCATGTTGCACATGTGCGCTTGTAATATTTGCTCGATTTTGGGTTTGAAGCAGAGGGAACGTAATGCCCTCTAATTTGGAGAAAAAGGAAAGATCTAACATTTACTACAGACAGAGGTTTGGTAAATTAACTCATAACTATAAATATAAGGTATAAATATTTTATTTTGAAAATAGTGTCGGCATCATCAAATGTATTTTTTCGTGACTAGTTGGTTTGCAAAATTTGTAAACATTTTGTGCCTCATTCCTTTATCGAAGTCATGAATGCCACTTGTGCTTAATAATAAACCATTGATGAAATATTTTTGGAAGTCAAGTCAGAATTATATGCCCTGAGACACAGCAAATTTTGAAGTTTCGTAGAATAAATTAACTCGAAACAATTATATGTTTAGACAAGGTGAGACTCATATACATAATTATTGTACATATGGTGAAGATATTGTGAAATTTACTGTGAACATAGAATTTAAAGATGACTACATTCTGGTGCTTCTAGGGTTCACTCAACTCAATTCGTATCAGGGCTGTTTAACTATCAAGTCAAAATCCTGAGGGTCGCACGTTCGAACTTCATTATTAGTATTAAAAGTACTAATTACTTACACTTGGTTGTATATAGAACCGTATATTTAAATAGCAATATTGCGTTTTTTATTGTCCAATATTGTACTTAAGTGTAAAAGGCAAGAAACACACCAGTTGTAATAATTACAAAATTGGAATTTATAATTAACGCTTACCAATTTTTGGGCCTCCCGCTGTCCCCTTGTGATCAAAGGTTCCCGGTGGAGGCACACTACATAGTGACTTGGATTCCACTTTAAACTGTAGGCCCAATTCCAAATGAGAAAGGCGAGAAGCGCGGGGTAGCGTCGTTGTCACTTTATTGCTTTTCAAGCAGTTTCAAACGTTCATTTATCCGGTTTACTTCTCCTGTCTACCCGCAGTTCAACCAGAAGGTTGCAGAAGAGCAGTTGGAATTCCATACCTTCAGAGTATCCACCTCCAACCGCTGTTTCGAATATCGTTTCTGCTGTAAATCTGTCAATACGTTCAAACAAGAATTTCTCGTTACCGTGGCAACGCAACGTGCTAGATTGTTTTGGGGGTGAAATTTCCCACTCCGCACTGGTGGGGGTGGAGTGGGACTTGGCCTCTAATTCCTAACTTAAAATTTCGATTATCTGTAATAAAAATCAATTTATATTTTTGTTACTTAGCGTCACTATTTTCAGCTCGTGGCTAATCAGGACCATGAAGATGAGTGATGATTAGAAAAAAAATAGTGAAGGGACCCTTGCAAAGAACACTTGGGCAAAGACTCGAACCCGGAAACCTCGTTGGCGAGGTACGACGGTAAAAAAATCAAGAATGAAAATAGTCGTGTGTGTATTCACCACAAGTTATTTAAAACATTTAACATGAGAAAAAAATTCTGCATGAAATTCGAATAGTAAGCATACATTTTTATATTTCAAACATGGACATCATCTATTGTTAAAGTATGCTTTTAAAAATTTTAGTTCGTCAGAATTGATTACCGGTTTACATTTACGTAAAATAAATACATTACGCAAAATAAACATATTCTGAACCCAGGAACCTTGGTTAAAAGGCGCAGTTGAACGCGTAATTTTGTTTCTGTCGTTCAATTGATGCATATTAGTGAATCTCACGAAAAAGCACCTGTAACAGTATGCTTTCATGCATTTATCTGCATGATTTTTCCCGTGTAAACATATGTTCAATGAACCAATCATTAGCATGGAGTTGAGTGTGATATTGGAGTTAAAATAATTATGCATGTTTGTGTCAATTGGCAAATTTTGAGTTCTTTGTGTTCGTTTGTGTGTTCAATATCCGGATTCAGGATCCGATATCCCTAACACCCATAAATCCGCGCTGTTCCGGGAATCTCTGGAGCAAACGAGAGAAATCAAGTCCTTTACGCAAGTAGGACTCGAGAGGGTTCGACCAGTGAACGCTTGAGAAGGGAAGTGAATGCACGGAGGGGACAACGCGGCTGTTGCTACCAGTGGTTAACAGGAGCGCGCACTGGTTTGCTCCTCCCAATAGTTTTCTCCCCCTCCTCTACCATTATGCGCTTCCTTGCTGCACAGATTCCCGAGACTGTGTGTAAATCCAAATACCCAATCTTGGATTCTATATCCGTATCGATAAACATTCGCCCAACAATTCGAAAATTGGCACTCGCTCTTAAAAAGAGCAGACATTGGAAAGAAAAGTTCCCAAATGTACGACCATGACTATGGTAGAAATTTCTGCACGCATTTTTATCCTGTCGCTTATATCCCGCCTTACTTTTTCTCCACATTCAGTGTGAAATTGTTCCTTTCAAAATGCAGTGGCGCCTGGAAGACAGACACTTTCTCAAGAATATTCATTTGGGGAATAGTTCTCCAAGTGCGAGGCCTCTCGCAGGCCTCATATGAATGCCGTATCCCTTAGTCTCTCTCCGCGAAAAGCCCCTTCATCGCGGAGTAAGGCCAAATAGGATTTTTTTAAGTGTCATTAGTTGTCGTTTGAGGAGGCAGGCAGACGGGAGCAAACAAGAGAAGAGTCGGTATTATTCTGCGGACGGAATCACTTAAGTTGAGCGGCCGGCATTGTCTGACGTAAGATGAGATCCGAAGAATGGAGGGGGTGGGAGGTGTAAGGAGGAGACATCGCGCAATCAATATTTTGACTCCGCTGGACTTGGAAGAAGCGGCTTTTATGCGCGCGAGTGCCGATGCCAACTGCAAAACATCCCAGATCGCGAGTTTTCTTTTCTTTGTTTTTTGTACTCGGAAGCAAAACAAACTCTCGTAACTTGGCTCCTTCTATTAAGGCGCGGGGGTGGGAGGGATGCCGTAGAGAACAATGCACCAAGCATCTCCGATCTTGGCAACCGTCTTCAATCCGTGACCTTCGCGGTACGACCAAAGCGGATATATCTCTTTGTATTATTTGTCTGTTAACCAACTGGGTTAATATGCCCGTCAGCACCGTTCCAGTTATTACAAGGAAAGGAATAGATGACAGTCGATTGCAATGATTGCCATGTGTTTGCTTTGTTCTTTACTAAGCTTTTATAACGCATAGAACGTAATATAATTTATACAACACAACGTATACTTAATTTATACAATACAAGCATAGAATAACATTGTGAGTTGTGGTAGACGTCATCAATACTTGTAACAATATACAGTAGTTACCTATTGACTTGAGTTATTGTTTAGAAAACGTTGAATAAAAATAATAATTTCAGAAGATTGGGCTTTTTTGTCACTTTTTTCAATTCTGAGATCGATCCTGTATCCTCCATTTTTTTCTTCCTTCACATCATTCTATTTTTAGATTTCGAGGTTAGTTTCCAGCTTTCTTTGTTTTTATAACTTAGCAAGATAAATAATTTTTAAGATTTAACTAAACAAACAAATGTAGTTTATCTACCAGATAAAGTATTTGGTAATAGCTCTATAACTTATTGCTTCCCCCCCTAATTTTACGTTATTTTCTGCCCCCTTTGGCTAATCGCGACCACGAAGATGATCAGAACTACTAAATTGTCTATATGAAAGAATTCAAATATTCCTTTAGTTTAGGTATAACAATACTGTTCTGCTAATGCACATCGCGCTACGACGCCAGGGGACCTGGGTTCGAGTCCCGGACTGGAAGTTTGTGAGTGTCCATTCATCAATTTCATCATATCATCACTCATCCCCATCTTCGCAAATTAGCCAAAAGTGGCACAAGAAGCGAAGTAAAGCAAATCAATCAATCAATCAATATTCTGCTAATGTTGCGAACTATTTGCTGCGCTAACATAACCGAGTGCACAATTTAATCATTTTGGTTTTAAATAAGATTGATGACACTTAAATGTTTCACAAACCGTCTTAGTGACAATACAAATACATTCCTCATGACATCATCGACTCATCTTCAGTGTCGCTATTAACCTTTCTAGGCAGAAATCTGACAAACTAACCAAGAATAAAACTACCTCCGAATTGTAAATAGGCTCGGCAACTTCTAAAGCTGATTTAAATCTGAGAAACTTTCGCCACTTGCTGAGAATCGAACTCTAGAACTCACTTGAAATTTCCTGGAATGGAACTAAAGCTGTTGCCTCATGTTTTGTTGCATGGAGTTACCGTAATGACGGTGGCGCCACAAGCTGTTGTTGCGTCTCTATTGATTGGTGGTTTGGCGCGTTAGCGAAATGAGGAAAATATAGCCAGGGAATTGATTCAAAAGCTGGTACTAGTACATTTCTGCTAATGAACTCTCGGCTGCGTGTACAATCGTTCCGCATACATTATGTGGATAAGGTCGAATACTGTCTGCAATTCAAGAACCTTCAGGAACGCCAACCGCCTTTTAAGAGGATTCGGGGAGACCCCAGATAAAAGTTACATGGGAATGTTTTCATACCTAATTTGTTATGAATCCAGAGAATCCTTTCAGAATAAAATAAGATTCGTCGATTGTATTTTTCTTTATTTTGCTTCCTCATATTTCATCCATGGCTTTTGCAGAAATCGAAGCCACAGTGAATGTGAATTCGTAGGGAAAGGCTGCTTTTAATCCCTGCTAACGCAGTGCTCTAAGTGAGGAGGAATGCATGAGGAAGGTATCCCCCCTGCCAGAAAAAAATCGCAAAGCATCCCCTCCAGTTGTCTCACTGTCTCACCATGTTAAACCATAGGAACATCCCTCAACTAACCCCAAAGCTCAATAAACATCCCCCAGCTAACCTCAAGGCTCAACAAACATCCCGCCAGCTAACATTTTCCACTTCAAGCGATGCGGTAACCAGCCTCAGTTTATAATGACCGGAACTCTACGAGTCGTGAGTGAAATTCTGTGGAAGGTGAGTTGTTCTGTGGGAAAACTCTCTTTAAAAATTGTTCGAGATTTTGATTTTTTTTTCTTAATCCTTGGGAACATCCAGGTTACAGAAAAATCTTTATTCCTTCAACGTACGTTAGAAATACATTACTTATACTGTTAAGTTTCTCTATCTCTAGTTTCAAGCGGCTTCTTATGTACTAGAGAAACAACAAATAAATATACGGTTTTAGACGGTGAACTCTCCAGTCTCTCTTGATTAGTCAGCGTAACACACTACGAAGCCAAGAGTCTTTGGTTCGATTTTGTTTGATTGATTTGGTTACTTTTCTGGCGCATTTGGTTAATCGTGACGATGAGGATGAACAGTGACAAGATGAATTGATGAAGGCAATCACAAACACACATGGACAAGACAGAGCACAAACCCCACGGAGGATCATACTGGCTGAGAGTCCAGACGGAAAAAGGTCTCCCCAATACCATTCGCCTTGAAATTCAGGGTTCCCGGGTTCGATACCCGGTGGGCGCATATAGTGATTTGGATCTCACTTTAAACTGTAGATCCAGTCCCGATTAGCCTTTATGTGCATAAAGTGGACTTAACAACCAAAAACTCCAAGACAGCAGAGCCTCTTTATTCTGAAAAAAGGCAGACCAGGCTGTGCACTACGTGGATGAGAGGTTGACATTTGGGAGCTTTGGGTGAAGGGCACCCCTTACTCCCTTCTTGGTTCGAATCCTGCATAAAACACTGTATCTCCTATTCCAGCAGTTGATCATTCATCCTCGTCGACACGATTAACCGAGACAAGTAGAATATCGGCGCAAGATTAAAATAATAAGCGATGAGTCCAGGCGATAGGGAGTCCACCTCTAGTGCAAACTTCACAAGGCGGTGCCAGTTTTGAGAGGTTCGTGACAACTGAGAATCCAAAAGGAAAATAGACGACATTAGAAATTAGGATCATACGTCGCATAATTTCAAAAGATTATCTAGAAGATAATCTGCTAAAATGACTGTTTAGCGCCTCTCGTGTAGTTTATACCGACCGCGCCCAACATCTACCATATTGTACCGACTCTCAAAGGGGCCTTAACTGATGGTCTTTGTCGACGATTGATCACACGCTTATCGCTGATGCAAGTAAAGTCCCCTTAACGCCCTACTCAACACGCATGGATAGAATAAACTACCGGAATCCCCCTCCCCCATGTTCAATTTACTCACATCCACATCTTAACTTTATTAACAAAACCACCTGCTTACGCCCTGGTGTATGGACTTTAATACTCCGTGCAGTAGAACAGAATTAATCGCACGCACTGTTGTTTACCGTCAGGACCTCTGTGTACTCCCTTGTCGCTTTCAGTATGGACTATCGCCCTGGGGACATCCACGATGCTATCTATCTGGAACATGTTGCATTTATGGGCCCTGCTGAGCCATAATTCAATATCTCTTGGCAGATATAATTTCGCACGTTTTGCTGGGCTGACCACGAACCCCGGTTTCACAGATGGTTCCGGCTTGAAAAAGCTGTTCCAATCGATTTCGATTCCATTTCGAAGAACATTTATGAAACTAGATTTAAAGAAGGGTCTTCACTGAAGCGATAAGATTGTACGACATGGTAACTAACTCTCTAGCCTTCTTAAACCCGAAGGTTTATGGCTGCAGCAACACAAGCCTTCCAACTGTCCATATCCTTGGCAAGATCAATCCAATCTTTTCCATCCTTACCGATTTCCTTTAGATCCATCTTAACGGTATCACTAAAGGGATAATGTAGTGGAAAGTAATCTTCCTCAAGTTCAGATTATGTTGAGTGAGGTGGACGAGCCAAAGTAGTAAATATTTAGGGAGTTCTGCCACTAAGAAAATATAGTAGAACACTTCCACGAACAACTTACTCTATGTTGGGCCAACGTTTGTCAGTTATAATGTATACTTAATTTCCTTGATAAATATACCCTATTGGCAGGAGTTAAGCCTGCATTTTTTCGCTTAGATTTTTACGTACTGCATAATCTCCTGTTTGCGACAACTTATAACACACATGTACGTACAGTTCCAAGATGGGAAATTGTAGGCACCGTCGACGTCATCAGAACCCGTCGCGGTAGCACTGACAGACAATTCCACGCATTTAAAACAGCAAGAGCAAAACATTAGGCTAAACCAGGACTCGCCCCGCAGCTTAGTTGGTATAGCAATGACACGGTATACCCGAGAACCGGGTTTGAGTCCTGAACGAGACTGCATTTTTCGCTATAATTTCTACATGGTTCTGTTTTATTTCTAATCTCCTCTTAGTCCACTTTAAGCACAGAAAGGCTAATCGGGACTGGAACTACAATTTAAAGTTGGATCAGGAACCACTATGCGCCTCCACCGGATATCGAACCCGGGTGCCCTTAATTAAAAGGCGACGACTTTACCACTACGTCATCGGTGAGGCCGTCTATACCCTGCCCCAGCTAACTGTAGAGCAGGGCCGCGCGTAGCGGCAGAGATGGAGGAGGCAAATCGAGTGGTGAAAGCCAGAGCGAAGCAGGAAAGGCGGCAACTCCAGCCGCCCATTACGCAATCCCGTTCCTCTCATTGTTGATTGGTGGAGCCGTCTCGCGTCACTACTTGCGCAGAGACTTGTTCTCGTTTGCCTGCTCTACAGTTAGCTGGTACAGGGTATAATATCCTTACACATTAACATTTTCTTTCCCCACTTTCCTTTCCCGATCCATGAACTGCGAAAACCATTCCAAGGGGATGTGCAAATTTAAGCATTAAACAGGAACAAATGGTAGCGGATGATCTGGGCAGTTTGTTTCATTTTGCAAGCTCTTTGCCTTCACGGAAGCCTTCCAAGAATGGTGCATATGTATGCAGGCGCAGGGGCATGGAGGTCAACGCACCGGAAATCGGCTCTGCGGTTACAAGATTTATCATGCTAGCCGGAATAACTCCTCCTCCGAACCGCAGCCGGGTTTAACATACTCCTCCATCCCACCATGCCTTCCGCCAAAAGGTTCTCGGTAGAATTTATCTTTCAATTTGTAAAAAAATGCACAGCTTTCCTTGGTAGTCGTTCAGCGAATTCAAGAAGATTTAAAACAATTCCACAGATTCCATTTGATGCATCACTCTTAACAGTAGTATGAATCAGTTCTTTTCAGATATATTCCTGCAGGCATGTCACATTCCAGGCCCCTTGCCAGTTCCTTATTGCCGGCTTTGATCCTTGGTCCTTTCGTGGTACAAGGACTTGGTCTGGAAGTATTACTAAAACACAATACTCCCCCCCCCCCTTCTTGACCCTCTTGGACCCTCCGCTGTGCTGTGCATGTAAAGTTTTTTTTAACTATTCGGTACATCGCCGATTTTAATGACCTCTGACAAACTTTTCATCTTCCCGACTCCTTGTCATCCATGTTGGATGGAGTTGATGACAGTGTTTTAACAAATGTTTTTAGCTTTTTGAGAAGTACGGGCATCTTGCACTGTCTAGGAGTACGTTTTAGCAGCTACCTTACTTTTATAACGTGTTGTGCATGTCCCGTGCAGGTCTCTACAACCTTTTAGCCTTTCTCAGGGAGCTTTTTACACCCCTTCTTTTAACTTTGAGGTAAGGCTTTTAAGTGAGGAAAGTTTTCCTCATATACTTTGAAATGTGCAAAATGGCCATGTATGCCGACGCACCAGAAATTTTAACTCATTTGATAGACTTAGGCACAAAAAATTTAGTAATCCATTTGGGATGCCAGATTAGAAAACGACTCAGTCACTTCTATGGAGAAGTTTATATCTCTAGTTTTGCCTACTCATGCTGTTGCTGGACCTTTTGTTTCCACAGTGAGCTGATATTGATTTTATTGTATGGTCTATATCTTCAATATTGTTTGCAGAATAAGGCGAATACGGTCGCTCCATATCCAATACGCTAATGGCAGATTTGGACAAGTATCGCTCTTCCCTTTGGTGCAAGCGATTCTGGTTTTGATCTACGGTCATTCGGGAGCTATGACACAGTTGAAGGCCACAGTAAAGAATATATATTATACTCAGAGAAGGTGGAAGTACTCTTCAAACAATCAAAATTGTTCTTGACAGAACTTGGTCTGTAAGGGGCTGTGCGCCACAAAGTTGTTTCGTAGTGGTCGATTGACGAACTTCATTAAGACCTCACTTTTTAATTATCGACATGGAGATAAGGTTCATTAAAGACGCATCGCATCGCTCTTCTCCCTCAAGGAGAGGAAGTCTTTCATCTCTCTGAGGAGATGCGTAGGCAGGAGGATTAAGTTAGTCTGTGCGATGCCTCTGCAAAAACACCTGTTTGCGTGTTGAGGTGACAAGCGTTTACCTCTCCGCACACACACCACAGTCACCATGCTCCGCGTTCATGAATAATTAATGACGATATTGAATTTTCGAGTTCATTCCACCGAGTTCTCCCATGAGAGACCATCCCTGGAAAAAGTAAAGAAGACCAGTTTGCTGATATGTTAATCCATACACACGCACCATCCACCGTGGAACTTGCAACACGTAAAAAGGGTCAATGATCTGGAGCCAATCGAAACGCGGAATGACGGTGCGTCGCAGTTTCCTCCAGTACCATTTGCTACTCCTTTTCCCTCCAAGTCT
>NC_139239.1:58224071-58367352 GCF_977018435.1 Lepisma saccharinum
TAGTTGTGCCTCCACCGGGAACCTTTGATCACAAGGGGGACAGCGGGAGGCCCAAAAATTGGTAAGCGTTAATTATAAATTCAATTTTGTAAATTATTACAACTGTGTGTTTCTTTGCCTTTACACTTAAGTACAATATTGGACAATAAAAAACGCAATATTGCTATTTAAATATACGGTTCTATATACAACCAAGTGTAAGTAATTAGACTTTTAATACTAATTATGAAGTTCGAACGTGCGACCTCAGGATTTTGACTTGATAGTTATACAGCCCTGATACGAATTGAGTTGAGTGAACCCTAGAAGCACCAGAATGTAGTCATCTTTAAATTCTAATGTTCACAGTAAATTTCACAATATCTTCACCATATGTACAATAATTATGTATATGAGTCTCACCTTGTCTAAACATATAATTGTTTCGAGTTAATTTATTCTACGAAACTTCAAAATTTGCTGTGTCCTCAGGGCATATAATTCTGACTTGACTTCCAAAAATATTTCATCAATGGTTTATTATTAAGCACAAGTGGCATTCATGACTTCGATAAAGGAATGAGGCACTAAAATGTTTACAAATTTGCAAACCAACTAGTCACGAAAAATACATTTGATGATGCCGACACTATTTTCAAATAAAATATTTATACCTATATTTATAGTTATGAGTCATCCTCTATTGTTAAAGTATGCTTTTAAAATTTTAGTTCGTCAGAATTGATTACCGGTTTACATTTACGTAAAATAAATACATTACGCAAAATAAACATATTCTGAACCCAGGAACCTTGGTTAAAAGGCGCAGTTGAACGCGTAATTTTGTTTCTGTCGTTCAATTGATGCATATTAGTGAATCTCACGAAAAAGCACCTGTAACAGTATGCTTTCATGCATTTATCTGCATGATTTTTCCCGTGTAAACATATGTTCAATGAACCAATCATTAGCATGGAGTTGAGTGTGATATTGGAGTTAAAATAATTATGCATGTTTGTGTCAATTGGCAAATTTTGAGTTCTTTGTGTTCGTTTGTGTGTTCAATATCCGGATTCAGGATCCGATATCCCTAACACCCATAAATCCGCGCTGTTCCGGGAATCTCTGGAGCAAACGAGAGAAATCAAGTCCTTTACGCAAGTAGGACTCGAGAGGGTTCGACCAGTGAACGCTTGAGAAGGGAAGTGAATGCACGGAGGGGACAACGCGGCTGTTGCTACCAGTGGTTAACAGGAGCGCGCACTGGTTTGCTCCTCCCAATAGTTTTCTCCCCCTCCTCTACCATTATGCGCTTCCTTGCTGCACAGATTCCCGAGACTGTGTGTAAATCCAAATACCCAATCTTGGATTCTATATCCGTATCGATAAACATTCGCCCAACAATTCGAAAATTGGCACTCGCTCTTAAAAAGAGCAGACATTGGAAAGAAAAGTTCCCAAATGTACGACCATGACTATGGTAGAAATTTCTGCACGCATTTTTATCCTGTCGCTTATATCCCGCCTTACTTTTTCTCCACATTCAGTGTGAAATTGTTCCTTTCAAAATGCAGTGGCGCCTGGAAGACAGACACTTTCTCAAGAATATTCATTTGGGGAATAGTTCTCCAAGTGCGAGGCCTCTCGCAGGCCTCATATGAATGCCGTATCCCTTAGTCTCTCTCCGCGAAAAGCCCCTTCATCGCGGAGTAAGGCCAATAGGATTTTTTTAAGTGTCATTAGTTGTCGTTTGAGGAGGCAGGCAGACGGGAGCAAACAAGAGAAGAGTCGGTATTATTCTGCGGACGGAATCACTTAAGTTGAGCGGCCGGCATTGTCTGACGTAAGATGAGATCCGAAGAATGGAGGGGGTGGGAGGTGTAAGGAGGAGACATCGCGCAATCAATATTTTGACTCCGCTGGACTTGGAAGAAGCGGCTTTTATGCGCGCGAGTGCCGATGCCAACTGCAAAACATCCCAGATCGCGAGTTTTCTTTTCTTTGTTTTTTGTACTCGGAAGCAAAACAAACTCTCGTAACTTGGCTCCTTCTATTAAGGCGCGGGGGTGGGAGGGATGCCGTAGAGAACAATGCACCAAGCATCTCCGATCTTGGCAACCGTCTTCAATCCGTGACCTTCGCGGTACGACCAAAGCGGATATATCTCTTTGTATTATTTGTCTGTTAACCAACTGGGTTAATATGCCCGTCAGCACCGTTCCAGTTATTACAAGGAAAGGAATAGATGACAGTCGATTGCAATGATTGCCATGTGTTTGCTTTGTTCTTTACTAAGCTTTTATAACGCATAGAACGTAATATAATTTATACAACACAACGTATACTTAATTTATACAATACAAGCATAGAATAACATTGTGAGTTGTGGTAGACGTCATCAATACTTGTAACAATATACAGTAGTTACCTATTGACTTGAGTTATTGTTTAGAAAACGTTGAATAAAAATAATAATTTCAGAAGATTGGGCTTTTTTGTCACTTTTTTCAATTCTGAGATCGATCCTGTATCCTCCATTTTTTTCTTCCTTCACATCATTCTATTTTTAGATTTCGAGGTTAGTTTCCAGCTTTCTTTGTTTTTATAACTTAGCAAGATAAATAATTTTTAAGATTTAACTAAACAAACAAATGTAGTTTATCTACCAGATAAAGTATTTGGTAATAGCTCTATAACTTATTGCTTCCCCCCCTAATTTTACGTTATTTTCTGCCCCCTTTGGCTAATCGCGACCACGAAGATGATCAGAACTACTAAATTGTCTATATGAAAGAATTCAAATATTCCTTTAGTTTAGGTATAACAATACTGTTCTGCTAATGCACATCGCGCTACGACGCCAGGGGACCTGGGTTCGAGTCCCGGACTGGAAGTTTGTGAGTGTCCATTCATCAATTTCATCATATCATCACTCATCCCCATCTTCGCAAATTAGCCAAAAGTGGCACAAGAAGCGAAGTAAAGCAAATCAATCAATCAATCAATATTCTGCTAATGTTGCGAACTATTTGCTGCGCTAACATAACCGAGTGCACAATTTAATCATTTTGGTTTTAAATAAGATTGATGACACTTAAATGTTTCACAAACCGTCTTAGTGACAATACAAATACATTCCTCATGACATCATCGACTCATCTTCAGTGTCGCTATTAACCTTTCTAGGCAGAAATCTGACAAACTAACCAAGAATAAAACTACCTCCGAATTGTAAATAGGCTCGGCAACTTCTAAAGCTGATTTAAATCTGAGAAACTTTCGCCACTTGCTGAGAATCGAACTCTAGAACTCACTTGAAATTTCCTGGAATGGAACTAAAGCTGTTGCCTCATGTTTTGTTGCATGGAGTTACCGTAATGACGGTGGCGCCACAAGCTGTTGTTGCGTCTCTATTGATTGGTGGTTTGGCGCGTTAGCGAAATGAGGAAAATATAGCCAGGGAATTGATTCAAAAGCTGGTACTAGTACATTTCTGCTAATGAACTCTCGGCTGCGTGTACAATCGTTCCGCATACATTATGTGGATAAGGTCGAATACTGTCTGCAATTCAAGAACCTTCAGGAACGCCAACCGCCTTTTAAGAGGATTCGGGGAGACCCCAGATAAAAGTTACATGGGAATGTTTTCATACCTAATTTGTTATGAATCCAGAGAATCCTTTCAGAATAAAATAAGATTCGTCGATTGTATTTTTCTTTATTTTGCTTCCTCATATTTCATCCATGGCTTTTGCAGAAATCGAAGCCACAGTGAATGTGAATTCGTAGGGAAAGGCTGCTTTTAATCCCTGCTAACGCAGTGCTCTAAGTGAGGAGGAATGCATGAGGAAGGTATCCCCCCTGCCAGAAAAAAATCGCAAAGCATCCCCTCCAGTTGTCTCACTGTCTCACCATGTTAAACCATAGGAACATCCCTCAACTAACCCCAAAGCTCAATAAACATCCCCCAGCTAACCTCAAGGCTCAACAAACATCCCGCCAGCTAACATTTTCCACTTCAAGCGATGCGGTAACCAGCCTCAGTTTATAATGACCGGAACTCTACGAGTCGTGAGTGAAATTCTGTGGAAGGTGAGTTGTTCTGTGGGAAAACTCTCTTTAAAAATTGTTCGAGATTTTGATTTTTTTTTCTTAATCCTTGGGAACATCCAGGTTACAGAAAAATCTTTATTCCTTCAACGTACGTTAGAAATACATTACTTATACTGTTAAGTTTCTCTATCTCTAGTTTCAAGCGGCTTCTTATGTACTAGAGAAACAACAAATAAATATACGGTTTTAGACGGTGAACTCTCCAGTCTCTCTTGATTAGTCAGCGTAACACACTACGAAGCCAAGAGTCTTTGGTTCGATTTTGTTTGATTGATTTGGTTACTTTTCTGGCGCATTTGGTTAATCGTGACGATGAGGATGAACAGTGACAAGATGAATTGATGAAGGCAATCACAAACACACATGGACAAGACAGAGCACAAACCCCACGGAGGATCATACTGGCTGAGAGTCCAGACGGAAAAAGGTCTCCCCAATACCATTCGCCTTGAAATTCAGGGTTCCCGGGTTCGATACCCGGTGGGCGCATATAGTGATTTGGATCTCACTTTAAACTGTAGATCCAGTCCCGATTAGCCTTTATGTGCATAAAGTGGACTTAACAACCAAAAACTCCAAGACAGCAGAGCCTCTTTATTCTGAAAAAAGGCAGACCAGGCTGTGCACTACGTGGATGAGAGGTTGACATTTGGGAGCTTTGGGTGAAGGGCACCCCTTACTCCCTTCTTGGTTCGAATCCTGCATAAAACACTGTATCTCCTATTCCAGCAGTTGATCATTCATCCTCGTCGACACGATTAACCGAGACAAGTAGAATATCGGCGCAAGATTAAAATAATAAGCGATGAGTCCAGGCGATAGGGAGTCCACCTCTAGTGCAAACTTCACAAGGCGGTGCCAGTTTTGAGAGGTTCGTGACAACTGAGAATCCAAAAGGAAAATAGACGACATTAGAAATTAGGATCATACGTCGCATAATTTCAAAAGATTATCTAGAAGATAATCTGCTAAAATGACTGTTTAGCGCCTCTCGTGTAGTTTATACCGACCGCGCCCAACATCTACCATATTGTACCGACTCTCAAAGGGGCCTTAACTGATGGTCTTTGTCGACGATTGATCACACGCTTATCGCTGATGCAAGTAAAGTCCCCTTAACGCCCTACTCAACACGCATGGATAGAATAAACTACCGGAATCCCCCTCCCCCATGTTCAATTTACTCACATCCACATCTTAACTTTATTAACAAAACCACCTGCTTACGCCCTGGTGTATGGACTTTAATACTCCGTGCAGTAGAACAGAATTAATCGCACGCACTGTTGTTTACCGTCAGGACCTCTGTGTACTCCCTTGTCGCTTTCAGTATGGACTATCGCCCTGGGGACATCCACGATGCTATCTATCTGGAACATGTTGCATTTATGGGCCCTGCTGAGCCATAATTCAATATCTCTTGGCAGATATAATTTCGCACGTTTTGCTGGGCTGACCACGAACCCCGGTTTCACAGATGGTTCCGGCTTGAAAAAGCTGTTCCAATCGATTTCGATTCCATTTCGAAGAACATTTATGAAACTAGATTTAAAGAAGGGTCTTCACTGAAGCGATAAGATTGTACGACATGGTAACTAACTCTCTAGCCTTCTTAAACCCGAAGGTTTATGGCTGCAGCAACACAAGCCTTCCAACTGTCCATATCCTTGGCAAGATCAATCCAATCTTTTCCATCCTTACCGATTTCCTTTAGATCCATCTTAACGGTATCACTAAAGGGATAATGTAGTGGAAAGTAATCTTCCTCAAGTTCAGATTATGTTGAGTGAGGTGGACGAGCCAAAGTAGTAAATATTTAGGGAGTTCTGCCACTAAGAAAATATAGTAGAACACTTCCACGAACAACTTACTCTATGTTGGGCCAACGTTTGTCAGTTATAATGTATACTTAATTTCCTTGATAAATATACCCTATTGGCAGGAGTTAAGCCTGCATTTTTTCGCTTAGATTTTTACGTACTGCATAATCTCCTGTTTGCGACAACTTATAACACACATGTACGTACAGTTCCAAGATGGGAAATTGTAGGCACCGTCGACGTCATCAGAACCCGTCGCGGTAGCACTGACAGACAATTCCACGCATTTAAAACAGCAAGAGCAAAACATTAGGCTAAACCAGGACTCGCCCCGCAGCTTAGTTGGTATAGCAATGACACGGTATACCCGAGAACCGGGTTTGAGTCCTGAACGAGACTGCATTTTTCGCTATAATTTCTACATGGTTCTGTTTTATTTCTAATCTCCTCTTAGTCCACTTTAAGCACAGAAAGGCTAATCGGGACTGGAACTACAATTTAAAGTTGGATCAGGAACCACTATGCGCCTCCACCGGATATCGAACCCGGGTGCCCTTAATTAAAAGGCGACGACTTTACCACTACGTCATCGGTGAGGCCGTCTATACCCTGCCCCAGCTAACTGTAGAGCAGGGCCGCGCGTAGCGGCAGAGATGGAGGAGGCAAATCGAGTGGTGAAAGCCAGAGCGAAGCAGGAAAGGCGGCAACTCCAGCCGCCCATTACGCAATCCCGTTCCTCTCATTGTTGATTGGTGGAGCCGTCTCGCGTCACTACTTGCGCAGAGACTTGTTCTCGTTTGCCTGCTCTACAGTTAGCTGGTACAGGGTATAATATCCTTACACATTAACATTTTCTTTCCCCACTTTCCTTTCCCGATCCATGAACTGCGAAAACCATTCCAAGGGGATGTGCAAATTTAAGCATTAAACAGGAACAAATGGTAGCGGATGATCTGGGCAGTTTGTTTCATTTTGCAAGCTCTTTGCCTTCACGGAAGCCTTCCAAGAATGGTGCATATGTATGCAGGCGCAGGGGCATGGAGGTCAACGCACCGGAAATCGGCTCTGCGGTTACAAGATTTATCATGCTAGCCGGAATAACTCCTCCTCCGAACCGCAGCCGGGTTTAACATACTCCTCCATCCCACCATGCCTTCCGCCAAAAGGTTCTCGGTAGAATTTATCTTTCAATTTGTAAAAAAATGCACAGCTTTCCTTGGTAGTCGTTCAGCGAATTCAAGAAGATTTAAAACAATTCCACAGATTCCATTTGATGCATCACTCTTAACAGTAGTATGAATCAGTTCTTTTCAGATATATTCCTGCAGGCATGTCACATTCCAGGCCCCTTGCCAGTTCCTTATTGCCGGCTTTGATCCTTGGTCCTTTCGTGGTACAAGGACTTGGTCTGGAAGTATTACTAAAACACAATACTCCCCCCCCCCCTTCTTGACCCTCTTGGACCCTCCGCTGTGCTGTGCATGTAAAGTTTTTTTTAACTATTCGGTACATCGCCGATTTTAATGACCTCTGACAAACTTTTCATCTTCCCGACTCCTTGTCATCCATGTTGGATGGAGTTGATGACAGTGTTTTAACAAATGTTTTTAGCTTTTTGAGAAGTACGGGCATCTTGCACTGTCTAGGAGTACGTTTTAGCAGCTACCTTACTTTTATAACGTGTTGTGCATGTCCCGTGCAGGTCTCTACAACCTTTTAGCCTTTCTCAGGGAGCTTTTTACACCCCTTCTTTTAACTTTGAGGTAAGGCTTTTAAGTGAGGAAAGTTTTCCTCATATACTTTGAAATGTGCAAAATGGCCATGTATGCCGACGCACCAGAAATTTTAACTCATTTGATAGACTTAGGCACAAAAAATTTAGTAATCCATTTGGGATGCCAGATTAGAAAACGACTCAGTCACTTCTATGGAGAAGTTTATATCTCTAGTTTTGCCTACTCATGCTGTTGCTGGACCTTTTGTTTCCACAGTGAGCTGATATTGATTTTATTGTATGGTCTATATCTTCAATATTGTTTGCAGAATAAGGCGAATACGGTCGCTCCATATCCAATACGCTAATGGCAGATTTGGACAAGTATCGCTCTTCCCTTTGGTGCAAGCGATTCTGGTTTTGATCTACGGTCATTCGGGAGCTATGACACAGTTGAAGGCCACAGTAAAGAATATATATTATACTCAGAGAAGGTGGAAGTACTCTTCAAACAATCAAAATTGTTCTTGACAGAACTTGGTCTGTAAGGGGCTGTGCGCCACAAAGTTGTTTCGTAGTGGTCGATTGACGAACTTCATTAAGACCTCACTTTTTAATTATCGACATGGAGATAAGGTTCATTAAAGACGCATCGCATCGCTCTTCTCCCTCAAGGAGAGGAAGTCTTTCATCTCTCTGAGGAGATGCGTAGGCAGGAGGATTAAGTTAGTCTGTGCGATGCCTCTGCAAAAACACCTGTTTGCGTGTTGAGGTGACAAGCGTTTACCTCTCCGCACACACACCACAGTCACCATGCTCCGCGTTCATGAATAATTAATGACGATATTGAATTTTCGAGTTCATTCCACCGAGTTCTCCCATGAGAGACCATCCCTGGAAAAAGTAAAGAAGACCAGTTTGCTGATATGTTAATCCATACACACGCACCATCCACCGTGGAACTTGCAACACGTAAAAAGGGTCAATGATCTGGAGCCAATCGAAACGCGGAATGACGGTGCGTCGCAGTTTCCTCCAGTACCATTTGCTACTCCTTTTCCCTCCAAGTCTCTCGACTGCTCATCAGGGAGATTTACAGTCGGCTCCATAATTCTCCCCTCGTTTCATCTGAATTGCAAATGCCGCATCTTGACGGTAGTTTGTCTTCGCTGCGCAAAACTTATTTCCATCTTTATAACCTCGAGTGAGAGTAACTTCAGTTAATTTGTACTCGTATAGTGTCAGTTTTTCTTGCTATTCGGGAAATTCCAGCTATTTTTATTAACTTTTGCAAAAGTGCATACGAAATGCAATCCACCTTGTTATGCCTTCTTAAATATGTCTTAGACATGCAAATAAGAAACTTAGTGCGCCGTCTCGACGACAGAGCGTGTTGAGTGGTCGCGTTACTGTCTCGACACTGAAGGTTCAGAGTTGTAATTCCCGCCTGGGCATTCGTGAGTATTTCTTTGTCAATTTCATTTAATCATCAATCATCCTTATCGTGGTTATTAGCCAAACATGGTAGAAACGCAACATCTTGGGCTTTTGGTACGGAGCTATAAGCATCGTTAATGGAATTCAACACATTTGTTTACACAATCTACACATACTCCTTATGATCAAGTATACCCTTTTATAGAATAGAATATAGAAATTTTTGGTGTACAGACAATTGGCCACCATTTTATTTAAATGTAATAACCTTTCTCTTATCATTTATACTTAGATACATCTGCCACAATAATTATTTACGTGTAATTGTTAGGAGGGTTATGCTTGATGCTGATAGTAATTTTACTTTTTTGTTCTTAATTTTCAGCGAACACAATTCGCGACCTTAAAGTAAAAAGGTTCTATCTGCCAAGTCGTAATATTCTCAGGAGAGCTAGTTAAAGATTTGACTACGTGCACAGGGAAAACTAATTATTCCAACAAGTTGTGCCTCTGGCATTTGTATAGTGATCCCTCCCTCTCTAATATATACGGGAAAGGTAATGAAAAAATATTACTAATGTTCAGGTATTGCAACGACGAATTTGCAGTTAGAACCATTTTACTTCAAAAGTAACGTTTTAGATGAGAGTAAAAAGGTTATCCCTTAAATATTCTAACTTTTTGCAAAAAGAGAAAGGTGAGAAATAAGTTATATTCTAGTTATTCTATATTCTGCATGAACTATGTACATATTAAAGTAAATAAGATGTAAAAGGTGCTCCAGAGTACAAAATAATACAAATTGTTCCATCCAATACTATAAACCAATTACGTAACAGTGTGAAGATTTAATTTTAAAATAATGTTTAATAGAAAGTATTTACATGTGAGTCAGTTGAAAAAAAAGTAACCATGTTGTAAATAATGATAAGTATTTGTACTCATTGACAACAAGACTGTAAACAAATAGAAATTGTATCTATATCTTGTTTCTTGCGGTCTGTTTCCCTTTTTTTCTGCTTGCTTCCTTGTCTGCAACATGTTGTGTATATTTGCGCTGTAATTCATTATCAAGATCTTTTTAAATGCTCCGCATTTTGAATTATTCACATGTATCACACCTGTCAGATTTTGGCTTAAAAAATCTAAATTGAATTCTTCATTAAAGATTTTACGGTACATTGATACCTTTACAAACTGGCAAAGTCATCCATATCACTTTGCGCCATACTACCCACTCGGTTATCACTCGTGTTTGCTTGTAAGGCGTGCACCATCAGTTCAACCATACCCTGTCCCATCTAACTATGGAGCAAGGCCGCACATAGCGTCAGAGAAGCGAAGGATATCGAGTGGCCAGAGCGAAGCAGTACACGCTGCTGCAGTCGCTTATCCCCCTTTCACCCAATTCCGTTCCTCTTTTGTGTTCATTGGTGGAGCCGTCTCGCGTCACTACTTGCGCAGAGACTTGTTTTCGTTTGCCTGCTCCACAGTTAACTGGGACAGAGAATACGCTGGACTGGCTACGAGGCGAAAGGCTTCAGACGGATCAGTGTGCCAAACTGCTGCAATACAACAATACGCTATGCACTGAACACAAAGACAGGAAACAAAGCAGATAAATCTTTTTTACCCCAACTTAAAACCTAATTTGCAGATAGTACTTTTTTACCCCTTTGATTTCTTCGAAACTAATACACTTCGAAGCATGATCTTTACGGAGTACATAGAAAGTAATCCAAAGATCTGCTTAAGGTCACAAACTCATTTTCGCACACAAGTGCAGATAGAACCTTTTTACTTTAAGGTCGCGAATTGGCTAGATCAAAAAAGAATCTTTGTATTTTTATTTGTGTTTGAACACACATTGTAGTGACAAAGTTTTTCGCCAGTTGAAGGATTTAATATTCAGAATTTTAAAAATATATATATATTAATACATCATTCTTACACAAATCTAACTAAATAAGTAGTAATAAAATTTCACAAAAAATGTTATCTTAAAGATTAACCAGAGATTTAAAATTATAATAATTTTTATTATAAATTAATATTATTATTTGTAGATTTCTTACCGCATATATATCTACCTCTTTGGTGACTGAGGCGATGAGCATGATGGTACATGCCATAAAATTAAGAAAGAGACACAAAAAGATGCCCCTGTGTTTTTCCGTCTTCAAACACGGCAACAATTACTGTCCTGCAGATTAATTTACACACCGGAAATTCTTGTTCCAATGGTGCATTCAGTCACATTTTTCCTTGTGTTCCGACCATTTTGCATGATACGACAGACTCCTGCAACAGCAAGGTTGTTCTCTAGTGTTGGGGCAAGAGGTTAAACCGCTTTCCTAAACGGAATATCCCGGGAATCGCTGGAGCAATTGAGCGAAAACAAGTGTCTGCCCAATTAGGACTGAAGAGTTGAGAGGGAAAGTGAGTTCATGAAATGGGAAACGTGGATGCAGCTACCAGCCGTTTGCAACAACGCGCACTGCTGTGCTCCTCTCATTCGCTTCCTCCCATTTTCTACAGTTATGCGCGGCCTTGCTCCACAGATTCCCGATCCAGTGTGTAGTAGCAAGGTCAACGTGAATAGAACCATCGGGTTTGAAGCCTATTATAAGGTTTTAGACCTTGAAAAATACCTTACTGACTAGATACTACGTTTGCGAAAATGTTTATCACCCTATTCCTTTTCTTTTGGCAATCAAGCAGCTGTTCCTATCGACCCACACAGCTGGCAGGTAGTGGCAGCCCTAGCTTGACGAGGGGGAGGATTATTACCGAGGCGCACGTGCAGCATCATGCTGAAAATAAAACTTCCTGTCCGGGGGCTTATTCCGACACCCTTCACCCTATAGCTCCTCCCCCTTCATTCAGGTTTCCACGGAACGGGGAGGGCTCTTCGGAACTGGGACGAGGTCAAATGAAGTTCAGTGACCCCGCCACCAGGATTTGCCCGTCACGTGATCGCCATTTGGCGTTGCCATGGCAATTGCTGCAGCAATCGAGAACGCGGTAACAGTCTTTTTTTCTCTTTTTAAAAACCCTGCCGAGAAGGGTTGGGCGTAAGCAATGGAGCCTCTTTGCCTGATTGCTGT
Source organism: Lepisma saccharinum (assembly GCF_977018435.1). Lineage (NCBI taxonomy): Eukaryota > Metazoa > Arthropoda > Insecta > Zygentoma > Lepismatidae > Lepisma > Lepisma saccharinum. The sequence goes on from NC_139239.1 coordinate 58,236,242, forward strand.
GAGGTTCTTCTCAGACCTAAAGGATAGGAAATATCGCTCGGGTAAAAAGTTATGGTTAATGAAATCGCTGGTAATTTCACCTAGCTAAGGTCAAGCAGTGACTGGAAAGTTAATTTTTAAAAGTAACTAAGTTATTTTGCCAAGTAAGTAATTCGGTGACAGTTACTTTTCAGCAAACATTTCAGAAAGTAACTGTTACAGTTATTGCTCAAAATGTTATTCAGTTAGTTATTTTTGAAACGTAACTGTTTCAGTTACTTTGCTCAAATAATAACTCTACTCTTTTGCTAACAACAAAAGTATGTTACTTTTGCTCAAAAAGTAAACACTATTGGCGTCCTATCGCGCTCACACTTAATTTAAACTTAAAATGTTAAAAAAAAGCGACTTTGGGTACCAAAATTCAAAAGTGTAACGTCGTCATTCTCAACTTTTCGTATGGGCCTCCCGGTTGGTGCAGTGGTAGCGTCGTCGCCTTGTAATCAAGGGGTCCCGGGTTCGATTCCCGGTGGAGGCACATAGTGGTTCGGATCCCACATTAAACTGTAGGTCCAGTCCCGATTAGCCTTACTGTGGATAAAGTGAACTTCAAACAACAAATCAATCAACTTTTCCTATGCACCGGTCCAGTATCCTGTCAGTTATGTTGCACTGCATATGTGTATTGTATTTTGGGTTGCATATCGAACAGGCTCTGGCAATTTCCAATGTTTCTGCTTGTTAATTCCCTGATCCATGCCTTAACGCACGAAACAATACCCCACATGGTATGAACAGGTTCAGGTATATCAGTTATGGTTTTCATTAAAGAATAATCCTAAAATGTATGGATTATGTTTATGTAGAAGACATAACGACCTACTATGTAACAACATTAGTATCTCATCCCAACTCTCTGTAGAAACTCATTCAATTGTGTGTGTACCTTCATCAATTTCATCCAGTTATTATCCCTCCACATCGTCACGATCAGTAATAAGTTTCAGAGAAGTGACGTACAATCATCCGCAATAAAAATGTGCCACTAGATCCTGAAATACAGGCTTCCCGCAGTGTTACGTGCGTTACCTAACTATACAGCGATGAGCGAATTTAAAGTTCGGCTCTCGCCGTAAAGTTAGGTAATGCACACAGCGCCATGCAGGAAAGCATGTATTTCATAGTAGTTGACCTATTTTTATTGCGGGTGACTGTACAATAAGAAAAATACGAATAAAGAACTGTACACGGGAATTATTTCTAAATCAAATATCCTTCTTCAGCGAGTTCTATTTAACTTTGCTGCCTGAAAACTTTATAATATCCAAAGCGTGTGCGTCACATTTTTTAAACTTTCAAATATGAAACTTTTATTTAAAAAAAACTTGTACGCTTTCAGTAAACCTTACCAATGCAAACAATAACAACATTAAGTAAAATACCAGCACATATCCAGTCAATTGTTAAACAAATACGAGTACAATGGACCCTGGTCTGTATTGTTAGTTGATTACAGGAAGAATACTGATACATGAAAACTTCTAGAAACTTTTCAACAAATTCGATGTAAATTATAATTTAATAAATTAGAACTGTAATTTACAGGAGTGCTGCTAAATGTAAGTTTCAGTATTTGATATATTTTTTTGCCTTGTAATTTTCATTGTATTTATCAAGAATATATATTATTTATGTATTTATAAAGTATATATATTATTTATAAATATGCATGTTAGGGGAATTTCAAAGCGAGTAGCATATTTTTAAAACTATAACACTACTTTTAGTTGCAATTGCTATGTTATAGCCTATTGAACATACTCGGTGCAGTGAATCTTTGTATCATTGATTTTAGTAACACACAGTTATTTTTAAAGTTAATAATATGTAAACTTATGTTAGAAGTTTGAAAATAAACCTGCAATACACAACCCTCCTCAGAATATTTTGGAGAGTTGGCTTAATAAATTGCACCTTATTGTGTTAACTTTATTTTCAAAAATTATATGAGATAAACTAAGTAATGAAATAAAATTATAATGTATTAACTCATGTTCAAGAACTAATCAGAATTTTGATTTTGGAAAAATAATAATCACATTCATGTATGCAAACTGCACTGAGCACCAGAGCTTCCTGGTGGATAATTTTCGAACTGGAGCAAATGTGTGATCTCTCACTCTGTTTAATCAAGGTTTCTCATTCCTTGCTCGTTTCTTTTGCAGGTGGTGTTGGTGTTTATGCTTAGCATCGCTTCACTCGTCATTTACTTCATAGATGCCTCCAGGTGAGTTATTTTCCTTCTTTGAGGCTTCTGTCGTTGTCAGTGTGTTGTGTGGATTCGTTGGTGTTGCTCTGCTAAGCTGATGTTCGCTGCGAGATAGACCTCTTCAGTGCAGATGGCAAACCTTATAGAATCCAAGTTAACTGGAAAAATGTCAAGGAAACACTGTTTCTTTAGCAGTTATCTGGAGAGGCAATATGCAAAAATTGATAGTGGTAAAGGTATCCTTCCCAACATTTTAACTCCTTTTGTGAGATTTTAATGTAAAAAAGGTGTTGCTGACTTGCTCGTGTCTGCGAAGAGTCATGAATTGAAAGTAACTACAATAATGTGTTTAAAAATATTTTTCAACGTTTTCCCTTGGAAAACGGTTACGTCTAATGCCTTTCTTTACAGCAATTGTCAGCTAGTGATATTTTTTATGGCAAGGTTTCATAGTGTAGTAACAAGTATACTCTGTCCCGGGAATCTATGAAGCAAGACTACGCTTAACGGTAGAGAAGGTAAAAAACCGATTGGTGAAGCGAAAGAAGTACGCACCGCTGCTAACTTCATGCACTTAACGCTTTCAGTGGTCGAGCCATCCCAAGCCACTACTTGCGCGACTTATTTTCGCTCACTTGCTCCAGAGATAACCAGGATGGGTGCAAAAGTTTCACAGTTCAGGTGCATAAAAAAAATTCAATAAACTCCCAAACAAATATATGCATGTGTACCTTTTTTTCATTTTGAACTACCCTCGGCAAGAAAGGATAAGCACGCCGTTCTCTCCTCGATTCCCGAAATGAACAAAGTTTGTTATTCAGATGCGACATCTGTAGTACAATTGGAAAACTAATTTGATATGAATATGCGATGGACTCCTGTCTAGACACTCCTGACATTTTGGCTATATTTCTCGCTCAATCAAAAACTTTCGCATCTCATATCTCTTGTGTGTGAAGTTTCTGATTTAAATGTAAATTTCATTCCATAAGTTACGAATCAGCTACGGCGATCAGCTGTATGTTACTTATATTACAATTGGAATAGCTATATTGCATAACTCGACGTGTTGTTTTGACGTGCCCAATCAATTGCACAAACAAACTTAAAGAGAATAAAAACTAGAAACACAAACTAAATTCAGGGAACTATGCTCCAAGTAAATGTTAATGAACTTGTTCCAGGCATGTATGTCACCTCCTCCATGCAATCTCGTTTCCTCTCGAAGGCTCTCGAGTCACTACTTACGCAGAGCACTTGTTTACGTTCCCTTGCTCCACAGACTGTTGGGACATAACAGCCAGAGTTTCCATTGAACCTGTAATACCGGAAAATCTTGAAATGTCAGGAAAACGTTAAAAAATCCTGGAAAGCCAGGGAAATTGCTGTTTTTGTGCTCTCCATAAAGAAATAAAGAAATCTCATATTTTCCTCCAAAGTTGATTGTAGGTACGTGTAAAAATATTTTATTTTTGCTCATTATTTTTAACGATGTTGAACTTTAATATTTTGATTTGAATGCGAAGTGGAATACCTAATTACCACATCAGTATGGTAAAGCAGTATGAAACGGTCTGAAAAACCTACGAAGTGAGGACGTTTGGTTTGGCAAAATGAGTTTGAATTCTGAGATAAGTAGCTATGTGAAAGAAATTGAATACAGGAGTATATCCAACAATGTTGCCAAACGCTCTATCCCTCCTCTTTTGCCATTGTTTTATTCTCACATTTCTGAACATATCGGAAGTTCTCGTGAATATTTTGTAAGTCTACAATTCCCGTCAACTGTAATTGTGAAATAATTAAAATTAACCTATGCCCTTTAGTTGAGGAGTTTTGCATATCTGATTTCCCCGGCAAGCGGCGCGGTTCCAGTCGCTACGTGGCCCACGTTCAAGCGGAACAATAAGCTATCGAAGGCACTATATAAAAACACGGTTTTAGTTTTTCCATTTATTTAATCAAAACAAAAAGGACTGACTAAAGTTTGTAGAAGTATATTTCCAGCTAGAAGGATTTGACTTCTCAGCTTTTGGATGGGAGAGCTTCTGTCTCGTGCAGTGACACTGATCTCTATTTATTGTCCCTTCTCATTTCACCCGTCAGCATGATCTGCCTCTGTAGGAGTCTTCGTGACGGAAGATTAAACGAGAGACCGCCAAACCGTTACAGAGTTAGGCCTTTTATCCGCTAAGTAACTGGCTTCCATTCGTTCTAGGCGCTGCTGTCTGAACTTAAAATCCTTTCTGTGGTTTTGCTCTTGGAAACTGAGTACTCTCTCTTGGACGATTCGTTGCAATTTTTAATTGATTTAACAATGCAAGGATGATGATTGTTTATTATTTATTTGGGTTTCACAGTATGATCTATACAGCTTTCTTATGTCGGCGGTTGAAGTTGGATTTTTTTAGGTAGGGAGGGGGGAGTGTTTGCTCGAGACTCGGTGTTAGCTGGGAGGATTCTTGTCGCAAAATTTCGTAACTTGGAAGGATACCACCCCATTTTCATTCGAACGCTGCTTATGATGTAAGCGCCTCCGAATGTTTTGGGTTAGAGTCCCGGCCAGAGCGTGGATGTTTCATTCTGTCTATTTCGTCGTACCAATTAACCTCCAGAAGTACAAAAAGAGACGTTTAGTAGCCAAATACTAAAAAAGAAAGCTTTAAAATAAGCTTTGACAAACATTTTGGTTTCTATGATTCCGAAACTTGCCTGATAAAGACTAACATGCCTTGGTGACGACCACACCATCATATTAGATCCATATTGTTCCTCTGTATGAGCATGTTAAATTTGAGAGAGTACCATAATTTTTCACTTTATTGTTCGTAAGTGCATATTCATTATCGATACACAGGTTTCTTATCAGAAACTAAAAGTATCATTGATGTTAAAAAGAACCACATGTAGTGTTACGTACCCAATAGGACCAAGTAATGTAAATAGTTTGCTAAAGAGGAAAAGAGATGACAGCACCAGACGTGCAAGATTAAGAATTAATAATATATGTGAATAACCTTATAAAGAAGAACAAAGCAAATTGAAATAATGAAAAACAATCGAATATATTATAAGAAGAAAAGAATAAATATAAAGGAAATAAATTAATGTATATACTTGATAAATGAAACTAGTAATCATATGTAAATTGATCAGAAAACTAAAGAAGTCAAAGCACTGCTACAAATTTGTTTATTTAAAAGCAAAAAAAAAAAAAACGCTTATCAGTGATCGGTTAGTTCGTATGAACTTTCCAGCCTGATCATTACCAGTGCGTAGTTAGAGATCGGTTAGTTCATTGAACTCTCCAGCCTAATTATTGCCTCTTTTTGTGGGAACAGGAAAAGGTTTATTATCCATTTTGCCTTGACTCATCTCACTCAACAGGTCGCTAGGTGCCGTGGCTTGCCGCGAGTTGATAGCTTCCTGGAGATGAGGCCTTGCAAATTATGAATGCACGTAATGTTTTATCTGTTCGATAGATTTATTGGAGGGTATTAATTCACACGATAAGCACTTAAGTAACTTCAGGACCAAAACAATGTCGATACATATTCTCACAACGTATAAACATTGATTAGTATGCATGGATGACGAGCAACTTACCGGATAGTTCCCAACCACGTTGTTACGTAATGCTTTATGGTAACAGTCCATGGGTTACCATACCTCCTCTTTTTCCCCGAAATTTTATTCTCAGAGTAAAAATACTTGGTTTTACAAGATATCATTAACAAATTAATTTAAACGTTAAAAGTAAGCATAGCAATTCACAACAAGCTCGATAGATGTTGGGTTAGTTCGAGTGCGAATACGATCATCGCTAAAATCGATACTAAAACACGTGTATATCGACCAATAGGTCGATATCAGAAATCTACACAAACTATATCTCGTTTCACTTTAACTCGAAGTACTATCTACATTCATTTGAACGTGCTTTTGTGTAGTGTCCAGCTGATTTATCCTTCTTTGTTGTGTGTTTTCTTTTAAAAAATTCCTATTTCAAAGTTGTAATAAAGCACAGACAAACATGTTGATATAGAAATGTAATACATGTGTTAATTCATTTACTTTTTTGCTGAATTAAAAAAAATATGTATGTCCTCTTATTCACTTTACAAAATTGGGTAACCCTGAAGCAAATTATGTTTAATCTAAATAATAATTTATGAAGAAAACTAATATTTTATCTTAATTATGTTATTTAGTGTAAGTCCTAATGTCCTAATTTGATATATAAACTAGTTATTAGTCAGTACTGAATTCTAAGCAATTACTATGTTTCGTTAATCAATTGAACAGCCACCTAGTGCAGCATGTGTAATGAGAGAATTTCTGTATGTATTCCTTCTAGTTTTCCATCCATATTAATTCATGGCGTATGTCGGCAATCCATATACGACATTGCGTGAGCATTTCATTCCGTACCCACGGCTACCAACTCAACAACATGCCATACACATGTTTACTTTCCCCTCCCCCTTCCCAATTGTATGCATTCTGAACGATTAACCACATCAATTAGATAAAATTACCTCTAGAGTACTGAATCTCCACACGAGTTGAATATCCTATTGCATGGACTTCTAATGTAATTTCCAAACGAAATACACTATTATGTAGCATGTTTGTAAACCATTACTATATTGTACAGTTACCGTCAATAAAAATTGGAAACCTAGATTCTGAAATACTCGCTTTCGTGCAAGGCGATAAATGGATTGTAATAGCCCATTTTCAATGGCAATTTCTACCACCGCCGTAGAGTTAGGCAACACACATAACGACTAGCAAGAAAGCGAGTATTTCAGGATCTAGGTGACCCATTTTTATTGCCGGTGACGGTACATAAAACAAAATCGTTCAACTTGCCATGTAATAACATAGAGGCCGTGGAAGTAGACTCACAAATTCTGCCTTCAAAATGTCTCCTGAGTAACTAACATAGGTATATTTCCATATTTCGCCCATTTTTGAGATTCTGGGAACTTAGGAAACGAAACTCGTAGAATTCATAACTTTCGCAACAATTTGTAAAAGAAAAAAAATATCGTAACGTTCTACCCTGTAGAACTGGGGATCGAACCAACAGGGTTGTAACTCATCCTTGGACTACTGGGCCAGATGTGAGGTACTAAACTAATATGTAATTAAATAACATAACAGATGTACTAGTTCCAACACTTCTGACTGAGAATGGCAGGTTGTAGGATAAGGGATAACTTATCCCGTTCGGTACGAGCAGACTTTCCCCTAGCAATGTTGCTCCGACCTTCATTCCTCGTCCACCAGGTGGGCCACGGCAACTTCCTGTCTAATAAAATCCCTTTCTCAACAGAATCTAGATGCAGGTTCTGACAAGATTTTACTCGTACCGATGGGGTATGTTACGATATAGTCGGTTGTTTTAGAAGAGCGGGCACAACAATAACTAATGAGTGTCCCTTCATCAATTTAATCTAATCCTCATTGTCGCGAAGTCAAAAGTGGCAGAAAAGTGACGTAAAATAACAAAAATGCAAATTACCAGGTATTCACAGTACCAGCACGATCGTCTTTTCTAATTCTAGTTCAGAATAGGAAGGCAAAGCATATTGCATTGCACCAAGCAATATTGAGACCAGCTAATAAATTACACCATGGGAACAATTTAGGTTGCACGAATTAAGTAAGGAAGACCTAAGCGTTCCTGAACTTGTTTCTTCCGCACGCTATAACAATGATTGCAACAATGCATCACAAGAGAGCAGTGTCATTACCGCTATTAAATGTGGCGTGTGGTGTTTTGGGGGGAATAAATCGATGGCGAACAAGCACGCAAACGTCCAGTATTTCACTTTTATGCCCCCTTCCCCTTTTCATCTCTTGCGGAGTAGTGAGAACTATAGGGTGATCAAAAAGAGACGTAATCTTATGGGGAAATGTAGTTATTATTGTTACCATATTTTTGCTTCTTAGGTGGTGAGCAACAGTGAAAATGCATTAATTGACGCTGTAAACTGCATAAACAGCTGATTAGGCAAAACTGTTTCACACTATTCCGGAAGTGCAAGCAAATATTCAAAACTGTGTGGATTCAATTTCACAGCAAACATTAAGAAGGGTCTTTAAAAACAAGATTCACCGTATTCACTTGTGTGAATCTCACAATGGCGACCACTTCCAGCACTTATTGTAAATGTTGTACAATAAATCGTTTCCCCACAAGGTTGCGTTTCTTTTTGATCACCCTGTAGTTTTCATAAGGTAAGTATGAAAAGCGAAACGCTTAATGGCAGTATTCATTATGCAAATTGCATTTTCTAATCTCAAAAACTGTTTTTTTGTAATTTAATTATTGTCTCTTGTTCAGTTTATTGTTTTTCACCCTGATATGTACTACTTTGGGCTCCATTAGAGATATACGAATTAGTTTTTTTTAGGGTGCTACTCGGCAAGAACTGAAAATAAAGTACCCTTTATGCGCGGGTTGTACTCGTCTGTCTGCCTTCTCTCTTCATCATGTCAACTATCGATATATCGAAAAGCAAATTTCGATCTTGCCTCTTGTTTCTCTCGCGCTTCTTGTATTTTCTGCTCTTTCTCTAGCGCGTTCTTCTTCTTCTCCTCTCTCCCTCTCCTTCTATGTGTCTCTTGTTTCTTGTATTTCTCTCTTGCTCGATTCTTCTATTTTCCCTTCTCTTTCTCCCTCGCTTCTTCTATTTATCTATCTCCTATTTCTCGCTTCTGTTTTATTCCTTGTTCTATTTCTCTCTCGCTACTTCCATTTCTCTCTCTCGTTCCTTGTATATTTCACACTCTGTATACTTCCATTTCTCTCTCGATACTTGTATTCCTCTCTATCGATACTTGTATATTTCTTTCTCTCTGCTATTTACCCACCTCCCTCTCGCTCGCGCCTTTCCTCTCTATCTCTCTCGCTTCTTTTATTTCTCCCACCCGCTTCTATCTCTATTCCTTTTTCTCGCTCTACTTTTCAATCGTTCTCTCTCCTTCTCTCTGCTTCTCTTAAAACGTTTTAATTTCACAATGACCCTTGAACATGTCACACGATTTGCAAATATATTGAAACAACTGTTAGTTTTGACTCGGAAAAATCTCTACTGTCGCCAATGTCCACAACCGACCTTCCGTATTAAATTGGGGAGGGAAAGGATTCCAAAACAATGAAACGGTGGGCTTCGTGACACACCGCAATAACATCGACGACGGTGCACCCACACAATTTTCAACCTTTTATAAATCAATCGTGAAGAATTTTGGAGATCTCATGCCTTATGGAGCCTTTCCCAGCAATGCCACCGCTAATACTAAACTTTCTTCAGTTTCTACCAGTCGCTTTGCATTTCCACATGTAATCGGATTCAGAAACGTCCTAGTTAGCATTTTGGAGACCTTGATCCGTTGAGATTCACGTCACAATTCATTCGTGCGAGTTCCGTCCAAAGAACTTTTCGGAATGCTTTATGCTCCCAGCACAAATATAAGTCACGTTTTCCCATGGAATTTCGACCCACATTTTGAAACGCTTAACATGGATTTGAAGTTTGGTACCGTGAGCTCACGGAAGATGGCGTGACGATGCTTCGTCCTGAAGACACCAGCGCTAATTTCCACAAATCTATCTATCACACAGAGGTTCGACGTTCCTTGCCTTATCTTGTTAAGCCGATTGTGAATTGGCAAGCGTTAGAAATGTCCCTTATTAGTTAGAAGTGCTAAGAAATTAACCAGTGAAAGGTCCGTTGACGTTAACAATTTGCAAAGGTGATTTATAGGGAGTGTAATGGCGGAATTATCCACAGACTTAAATCAATATCTTGTTTCGAAAATGCAAAATAATATATAAGACGTTGTACTCATGAAGAAAATTATACGGGGCCCCACAGAAATTAGTCAACGGTCGCAGTGGCGTGCCCAGGATTTTCGAAAGGGGGCTGGTATTGTCTTGTTTGTTAGCAGTCAGATCTACATTATGTTGTTTTTCGATCATTCAACATTTTTTTAATGATGGACCGAAAGGGAAGGAGTTGAAGGCATGATGTCCATGCACCCTTCACATGCATGCTCCTTAATTATATTTTAGTTCTACATTTTTATTATACCTTCACTACGAGACCTTAGTAAATTAAAGAAGTGGGCCACCATGGGGAATGTATGGGTGGGTACCAATGATAGGTTTCTCAAAACAATTTTTTGTATGACATGCTTCTAAAATATATATTTATATCAACAGTGCTCAAACTGTATGGACGGGGGGGGGGGGAGCAGGGAATATCCTCCCACCTAGTATAATTTACATAAAGCTTCCATCACCTGCTTCATTGTCAGCAAGTTGAGCTATCTAGTCACCCCCGCTGTCTCAAAGCTTGATCACCTAGGAATTTCTACTTTGAGCACTGGATAACAAAACGTTGTTCAGGATTATTTGGAGAAACTATGCTTACATATAACTTGGGTGTTCTGTATGCATTCCAAAATAAGAAGGATTGGTGACAATAACCTCAGATTACTAGAAACTTAATGATATAGTGGGCTCTCCAGTTAAGGCCGCTCTGCCTGGTATATATGGCCTCACATTCACTACTGATGAAAGTACAGATATTTCTAATTTGTTACTATAGATATTTGTGGTTGTAACATTGCCTTATTTCTGACAGATTGTACTAAAACTACTACATTATAACTGTCCTTGCAGGTAGATGCATATTCCCACTATAACATTAGTACTAGTAGATGATAAGTACAAACATATTTTTAAAGGTCGGTATTGCTGCTACAACCATTTTTCGTCGTCTTCTAAGAGAAACAAACCCAACAAGCCTAACCATTGGCCTAACCTAACCACCACAGACTATTTACTATTTACTACCCCTAAAAAGCTACCAGCCAATGGCAAAGGTTGAAACAGTTGTAGCAGCAATGACTACCATTCTTAAAAGCATGCTTTAAAGTACTGTTCTTTCTTTGTGTGAGACCAGTGGTACATGAACATGATATGATTTGATGCTACCATATTGATTATCTTTATTTGAAAAATAATATGTTAGTCTAAGTAGACATATTTGCAGAAATTACAATTGAAATGCATTCATTATATTCTAAAATTTATATTTCACCGTTTGTCCTTCAAAACATTAAAGTAAAATTTTATATAAATCATATATATTTATGAAATAAATTACTAAATAAGTAAATAAGACTTGCACTAATATTATTTATATACACCACTTTTATTCATGTTTTATTTATTGTGATATTTAATAATTGTTTCTGCTTTAGTCGTTGAATGTTTTGAGTGGTTGACTTATGATCTCACCACCAAAGGTTCCGGGTTTGATGTTCCTTTGTTTGTTATACTGAATGCAACTCCAACTGGCAGGTGACCTTGATGGCTATTTCTGGCCCTTTCTGTCCCCAATTGTCTTCGGGGCTGTGTTTGCTCCATGAGTGTCAACAAACTCAGTTACGAAGTAAAAGCTGAAGGTGTCACATCGCTCTTCCAAAGCAACGTTGCCAAGCATACTTCTGTTTTTGCCAGTTGTCTATTTGTGTGTTTGTGTGTGAAACTCCCTCGTGTAGGACCACGTGTGCAGTTGTACCATTAACACCCCACTGATTTCTGGTGCTGGCAATATTGTTGCCCGAGAAAAGACTCTCGCGCTTTACAGTACGTTTGGCAACATGTGGTGGACCCAATGCTCATTTGTTTCATCCCATGAACAACATTCAGTACCTTGTGACTGGAAAATGCCCAATCTGAGTCGAAGAAAATTCAACTGATCGCTGATTCGCTGTTTCCTCAGCCGTCAGTTGGAGTTACGTTCAGTATAGTGTCTTTTCATGAAGTTCACCTAATCATCATTAATCCTCATTGTTGAAATTAGCCAAAAGTTTTAGAAAAACAACACAAAGCAAGAAATCACAAATGATTCATAATTGTTACATTACCATAATTTTTATTGTGAATGTCCATTAAGAATATGTAAAAGAAATCCTTAGCTGTGCTTTTGAGCTTTGTAGTTGTGGTCCTGTGCTAATGTTTGTGTTTTGATGCTACGAAGTTCAAAATTAGTGCCATTTAGATTAAATTAGCAAGTTCTGTTAGGTCTTTATTGTTTGACCAAAAAGTATTTTGGTCTTAGAGTTTGGTAAAAACTTGAAAGAAAGCCCAAAAAGTGCTTTCCAAGAAATTATAGAATTCAGTCTATAAAAGTTCAATTTTTCATACAAGGAAAAATCATCAATAAAACTGAGATTTTGAAATGAAAAGATCAAGTTAGGAAGAAGGCAGAACAAATCAAGATTAGTCCAGTGTCACGAGCCGGCATTAAATGCTAAATCAGCAAACACCAGCCAGGTCCCTGGTGATGAGAGGTCGCCGGGACAGTCGGAAGTTAGTGGCCGAGAGAGTAACACCAGCATTGGATTATGTTACGTGTTATTTTATATTTTCCGTCACTTGACTTCATACTTTTTTAATATAATTTTATAATTGTTTATGGAATTTTAACATCAACAGTCCAAAAATATGAGTTTGATTATTTTTATTAATATATTGAATTTAAAAAATAATATTGGTATTTTGATTATGATATTGTAATTGCTAGGAAACTTGTTGAATATATCAAGTGATTTCAACTTTTTTTTTTAATGTTATACATAGTTGAATACAACACTTCAGTTATTTGAGGGTGGACAGAATAATAATTTCATTATTTGTATCTATTCTTTCAAAATATACAATATAAATCAATTATTATTCACATTTCCTTAATTCTATATTCATTATGAAATACCTTGTGACTGGAAAATGCCCGATCTGAGTTGAAGAAAATTCAACTGATCGCTGATTCGCTGTTTCCCCAGCCGTCAGTTGGAGTTACGTTCAGTATAGTGTGTAAAAACACCTAAATACAAACATAAGTCAACTATGCCTTAATACTGTTGTTTCAGTTATCATGATTGAAAGAATAAGAACTATAGTAACCATCATTGCTCACATAAAGTAAAACAGAATTTTTCTATTTTCACTGTTCAACGCAGTGTTGCTGTGTCTTGTTTCCTGGCAATTTCTTAAAATATTCATACTTATGTGAAAAGATAATTAATTATGTCTTTGTAAATGCAGATTTATAATGTTATTACCAATGGATGATATTCAGCAAACATCTTCCCCTATAATTTATTGTGCCACATTTCAGGCAAGCAGATCACATTCTGCATTGAAAACATCTGATGTGGTATTTAACCCTAGAACACTACCGTGTTCCAATATTACAGTATAACTACCGCTACGTAAATTTTACGTACATGAAGAAATCTATTTTTAAAACAACCTCTACATCATGAAAACAAATTTCTATTCATTGTGAACATTATTTTGTTTATTTTTCCTTATATTGGAATGTTATTCTTCATTTTAAAATGTATAAGCATGGTTTTATTAAACATAGAATATTTTAAGAGAAGGTCTTGCTTGACAAGCCCGTTCGTACATTGAGAATGAAGGCGAAAAGTTCGAACAATGAAAGCAAACAATAATAATATTCATAACGCTGTAAATAAGGAACAAATGTAATTTTAAAGTCTTACAAGAAAATAGTGCATGCTTCTAAACTTTTGTTTTCAAAATCTAAGTATCCAAATCGAATTTACAAATGTCAAAATTACGTGGAAGATACTTCTCGTTTTACACAGCTACGTAAAATTGACGTACAGTGCACAACATAACAAACGAAATCAAGGCGATCAGCGCTTGCACCCTCCTTACCACAGTGCTGCCTTATGTCTGACAGACAACTTGAGGCACTGCTAGGCAGAGGGGTGAGTGGGTGCGAGGTGGGAGGTAGGGGAGGGATTTGAGCGCAAAGCATACGTAAATTTTACGTACGGTAGTTTTCCAGAAATTGGCTTCCCACAGGAGCAGTACTTAGTTGTCATCTTCCTTTTCTTGTAGTTGCAGAAACTGCAGTACTTTCTGTTCCCTTGTGACGTGGCTGCTACTGTACTGTATTTGTCTCTTCCTTCCCCAGTACCTTCAAAATTAACTTTCTTAACTCCTGTGACACTCCCGGATTTATTAGCCTTTGCTCATGCCAGATCTTGGTCAAGTTCTCATGGAGGTGAAGCATGAACTGAATTCGTGAGAATGGTCTCTTTTCTGAGTTGCCCTGATTGTTGTAGAAGTTGTGAGTGTGAATAATGTATACATTGATCGCTGCGATGTTGATCATATTATAGAAAAATTAGATATTATAGAAAAATTCACGCAAATCTTACGTGAATACAAATGGCGTTATTACTACATGCACGTCAAAATTACGTGCAAGATTTTTCTTGTGTTACTATCGCTACGTATTATTGACGTACAGAGTCCCACATAACGCACAAACTAAAGACGTTCACTGCTTCCGCCCTCCTTACCACAGTGCTGCCACGCACCTGACAGAATGCTCGAGGAATACCATAGGTGGAGGGGTAGGTGGGTGCGATGTGGGAGGTAGGGGAGGGAATTGAGCACGAAGCATACGTAAATTTTACGTACGGTAGTGTTCTAGGGTTAAGAAATTTCCAGTGGGGGGGAAATTCTACTGACTGTCTAGGGACAGCATGAGATAATGACTTTATGCCATATAACATTTCCCCCATGGATAAAATTTATCAAGCATAGGGGGGACACATGTACCCAGAGGGGGAAAATCCCCCATCCCCCTACAAATACCACCCTGAAAACATCACAATAGTTTGTTTCTACATGTGATCAAGATAGCTTACTCCAAAAATAAAATAATTTGGTTGCATCCGAAAGCATTATCATTTTCAATTTTCTACTATTGTATACATATAGCAGGACCAAATCACACAATTCATCAATATGATGAGGGAGGTACAGCGGGATCCTTAAGTATTACCATGCAAATTGTCCATGACTATTTTCATTAATTTTTCTTTTACATCCTGTGTGTTTTTAAGCGATGGATATTTATGTATGCTGGTGCAGAAGATGTCAACAGTTTGTTTTGAGCTTTCTTTTAATTCTTGAAGCTCTTATTGGGTCAAATATAGTAGACGAACATAGTGATGGACAATTTGCACAGTAATACTCATAGATCCCACTGTACATTAGCATATGCATAGGGCAACCATAATATTTTGACCCAAAAATGGGACGTCCGAAGGAGGTAAGTTTACCTCCCCCACTCCTCCTGAAAAATCTGTTAGGCCTAATTCTAAATTATTGTTATTATTAACGTATTATTATTATTTATTAAAAAATAGACCACATAAATCAAATAAACAATAAATGAAATATGATCTCCTGTGGTCAAAAGGTATTAATTATTATAATCTCGGTATGACTTACATAGCGTTTCTAATCCTTTCTGATCAACCATTCATGTTAGTCCCACGATAAGTTGAGTAATGCAGATAATGAGTAATCTAGCAGATGAACCAATCTTCTTGTGAGCAGCTTTATTCTTCATCAACTGTTTATAAATCTCCCCAAAAACCTTACCCCACATATGAGACACAAAACTCTTTCTTTTGATTTTTTTTTTTTTGTCAAGACTCTGGAACTTTAAATTCTTGTTGCAATTCTGTAAAGAAACTGCAAGCATATTCACTGTTCTACAAATAACGGAATACATACAAAGCAATACAACATATTTTTTTTGCATAAGATGTCTCTCAAATTTAGACTTTGTTTTCAAGATAACTGCTTGACTTTTATAAAATGGGACAAATAGTGGCTTTTTAATCATGTGGATGGGGACGACCAGGACACACCTCTGAAATGGGACTGTCCCGGTCAAAACTGTATGTATGATCACCCTACGTATGCATGAGCGTGTTTTTAGCTTGCTAACACAGCACTGCCAAAATTTATAACTTTAATTTTTGGAGCTTGCTACTTCGAACTTAAACAATTATTTATTGTATTCCAAAGTTTGAAAATTGCCTTTCAATTAGTTTTTCTTTGTTTCCAGACTTAGGCAATCCTCGACATTCCAGCCACCCCTGAGAATGTGCGATGGTTTCTCGCACTATTTGCATCGCCATATTCATTGTTCAATGAACAAACCACAGTTTTCAACAAAACACTAAGAAACGTATAAAATATCTCAAATGTCCTCGCTGTAAGAAGGCTTCTTGTACGCTTTCCTTAACACACACCAATCTGGTTGCCTGGTTTCTTCCCAGAGTAACTGCGTGATGACGTCAAGTTGAATGTCATCCATTGCAAATAACATTAGTACTGTAGTCCTATAGTCAAATAGTATACAGGAATAAAATTACAAATTTGCAAATGTTCATGAAAATATTTTACTATGTAATGCTGCATTTGATTTCATAATATGCTATTTGTATGTATTGATATTATTTATAATGAATAATGGGGATACAAAGAAAAAAACTCGTGAAACTGTTCTCTCTTCCTACCAAATGCCGAGAATGTGAATATAATGGATATTCAAAGTACACAATTCCTTTAAACCATTTGGTACAGCAATTATTCCATCTAAAATAGGAATAAGTTCATGTCTGCGCACTCAACATGAATCCCAATATGTGTATTTTTATGCATATTTTGGATTGAGCTGCACCAACTTTGTAAAGTGGCATTTTTTAAAATTACTATCAGTATTTATTCCAAACTTGTCTCTCAGTGTTGCCATCTGGAGACCGAAACTAGGAATCTGAAAGATAGATTTAAAAAAATTGTAATGACTTGGCTTCAGATTTCTTGTGAACAGGGACACAAGTGGATCATTGAAATAAATTAAAATATAAATTTATAATGTATAATATTTAGTTTAGTTAAGTGTATTTTTCAAAATTTAAGTATCCATGAACTATTTATTTTAGAGAAAGATCAACTTAAAACACATACATAATGGAAAGTTAGTACAGTGTGACCACTAATCAGTAATTAATTCCATGAATTATTATTTTTAATATAGTCTCTGTACAAAATACATGTCAAAATTGAAGCCATGATTAAAATACTAAGCAATTGCATTTCTGCTCAACTATGAATCTGTAATGACATTTTGACTACTCATGCATTTAATGTTTAAATTTTTCTTCTGAAACAGATATAGGTAAAACTGATACAACTTTGATTTTGCTTATCAATATGTTGCAATGGCTCCTGTAGATTATTTAAAAACAGATTGCGTTATATATTAGGTTTTCCCTAACAGTGCTAATATCAGTAATCCCCAGTTTCACCTGCAGTAGTTTTTATTTTTCTTGCTTGCCCCAATAAATTTGCTTGTGCAATTTTTTACCCTGCATTTTGTATGATTTGGAATAAATATTTTTACTCATTTTTTCTCCCTTTTTTTCTCAGCAGCAAGTGAGTACCAGGCAGTGGATATATGATGGGCTCCAAACTAAAACTAGCCTATTCAAGGCTGTTGGTATTAGGCTGGTGTTAACGGGCATCAGCCAATGGAATACAGTTTGTTTTAAATGTTGTGAAATCAGAAGTTTTTTCGTGTTTGTGATTTGTTGTGTACATATATATGTATATATACTACACGAACAGATTTCTGGCTTTGCTGTTTGCCATAACTGCCTTGTTCAGATCATCTCTGACCATGTGATAATAACATTGATCATTAACTACATCCCATACTACATTTTTGCTAAAGAATACTTAAACAAAATTTGAGCAGGGGTATCAAATTTATAGTTAGCTTGTTGAAGCATAAATGAAAGTAATTGAACATTTTGTCGTTCTTTTGTTCTCCAGTGAGTTTATATTTCCTACTACACTTACTTCCAATTGATTCTACTGTCATATATAACTAACTAATATTAATTGATTCCCCACAATTCCAGCATAATAAGTATTTTCGTCAAAAGGTTTCAACGTTTTTTCTTTAACCAATTCTGTTACTTTGTACTTGCTGTTCTTCATTCTTTGTATCTCAAAACACAAATACTTTAAAATTACAACTACAAATTGACAACTTACATGTTTGTTTACATGAAAAGAATAATACTTTTCTATTTGCAATTAAATGATCTTCCACATAACAAAATTTTTAGCACTTCCACCTTTGATGTGAGTGGTTCCAGGATCGACTCCTGGTGTGAGCTCCAATTATTTGTGTCCATCCAGCTTCATGTGAAAAATCAGGAAGGCATTTGAAAATAAGTAGTAGACTTCTGTCTAGAAGGCCAAAAACAGTGCTGATGGAATTCTGTGCACTGATCATGCATCACCACTGTGTTATATGAAGGGGAAAGAGTTTATGAATCCCCACTCTTGACTGCTAATTTTTGGCATTTTTTAAAATACCACACAGTTTGTCACCAAATGAAGCCACTTGGCAGGTTTTGGCCTTAGTTTTTTTACAATTTAAAAATAATATAGACTACAATATTATGATCGGCAAACAGTTAATGATGAAGGGCTTATATTTTCACATTGCCTCAGATGTTCCTTCCTGATGACCTAGTAATAAAGGAATCCCAGTTCAATACCCTGTAGAGATTCATAGTGATTCAGATCCCACTTTAAACTGTACTTTCAGATAATTCACATACAGCCCTCACATTTCACCCTTCACTGACAAAGCCCTGAGAAATACTTAATGATCAATGGTGTCACAAGTGCAAGTTTTATTTGCATAGGGAAATTGGCGCCTGCTTGTGTTGTCTATGCTTCTAGTTTGCTGCTCTTTATTTTCATGCAATAATCAAAATTATTGTAGAAACTCAATATCATTCATTCACGGCATATCTTTAACAGTCTCATCAGTATAGTAATACTGAAATATTTTTGAAAATTATGAATCTTTTTTATTGACATAATTATTCTAATTGGCTGTAGGTGTGGTTCTACAAAGAGACGTGTTAGAATAGCGGCAAAATTTAGAACAATACATGTAAATAACATTAAAGATAACACATACCACCAGACTTAAGTTTTGTTGCTTTTTGTTCTGTGTTCAACAGTGTATTTAGGCCAGCACACAATGTAAATAGAAACTTGCTTAACAGCTTTCATTGTATAGGATAACACTGAATTGAAGTAAGAGAACATAAAATAAAATTTTCTTTAAACTTAGCACATGGCAAGAGGGATATTGGTTTTACCACACAATAATCAGTTACAGTAGCAAGTTTTTACGAAAAGGTCTGTGGTCTTTTATTCTTTCAGATAAAAATGTGTGTGTGGAAATCTAATTGCTTGTATTTGAATATTGTCGGAGAAGAAGTTTCTATTACGTTTTAGCGCACAGGAGATTTTTATTATTTTAATTTGGATTTACCAGTTTAGACGAATCATAATCTAAAGACATTCATTAATTGTTCACAGAATACATTGTAAAACAAAAATAGTTTTACAAATATATGCTACATTGTAAGGCAATAAATGCTAACAGTCACCTTGCTAGTTAAAAAACTGATTGACTCAGGATCTTCTCTGAAACTTTTTTGGCCCAGAGTTCAATATTTTGTTCTTTGATCTCATTATTCATTATGATTAACCTCTAACGGTAGAAAAGTGATGTTAAATTACCAAATTACACCTGTATAATAAGATTAAATTAACTAATTAGGAACGCTTCCAATAAGAGTCACCATGAAACTTGCAGAATAGGACTATAATGGTACCGAAGTTCCAAGTGTGCTGTGAAACATATTGCAGCTGGCCAGAACCCCTTGAACTTGGTTAATATATTACAAGAGTCAAATGAAAACCTTAAAAGTCCAGTAAAAATTGTAGGGTAGACTGTATACACCTCAAATTTACAAGAGTTATCAACTGTTATTTACAAGGTGACCTCAAGGCTGCAACACTAATCAACTGAGTTTCAAAATGTAAAAAAAAAGAAAAAAGTAAAGTGTTCCCCTGTACATAGCACCATGCCATGAAGGCGTATAGGGGGTGTGGGGGTAACGCCCCACACTTTCTTGATCCGGTCGTGACTGGGGGTGATGTGATCAGCATCATGCCCCTGACCGCCTTTACACCCCAGGGTTTCCCCCAGGTACCCATGTTATTCGACGCTGGGTGGGCACCGGGGCCGCTTCCACCGTTAGAAAAGTTCCCGGATTTGAACCGGCCGGGACCTTGAGCATGGTAGTCAGACGCGTTACCGACTGAGCCATTATTTTAAAGATGGCGCCTGCTATATACACTTGCACCAATGAAGAGGAGTGGTTTCTTGCCTTCTGTCAGCCTAAATCTTACAGAAATTTCTTGGCATGCTTACCACACCAGCAAGGTGGAAAGGCCTTCTCAGTGGCTCGTATGTGACTGCACGTGGTCCCAAAGACTTATTCTTATTAAAGTATACACGCACTAACTCAAAGTTGAAAATATATGTAGATCAGCAATAGGTCTGTACTAAAATGCAGCAAACTTGTGCAACCCTACATACAGAAATATACTAGATAAGAAACAAAAACAAATTAAGATTTTTCATTTGACTCTCCCCTGTATTTAGGGGGCATGCCTATCACACATAGGCAAAGACAGTGCAAGCACAGCTGATTTTCCACCATGAGAAGATAATATGAGCACACTCATAACAGACAGCGTTTCATGAAGGTCAGTCACTAGAGGCTTGCGAAATCATGTCTTCAGTAACATCCCTGCGATGTGCTCTTTGCAGGAAATTCAGCTCCTTCGGAACAAGTCATGCCTAACACATCAGGCAATATGTTGTGAACGGACATGTGTGATATGCCAAGCTCACAAGCCACCTCTCTTGCGCTCGCACACTGATTTTCAAGCACCATTGTCCTGATTTTTCTGACGTTTTCGTCAGTCGTCGACGTGGAAGGTCGACCAGAATGGGGCAAATCAGCAACAACTTCTCTGCCTTCTTTGAAAGCATTGTACCATAAATATGCTTTTTTTCAACAGACACAAATCACCAGAGGCCTTTTGTAGCATTTTCAACGATTCAGCACACGACAGTTCATTGGCAACACAAAATTTCAAACAAATTCTTTCGTCGATATTTGTCTCGATTCTGCAAATCGCAGGACACTCGTCAACAAAACTAACGTAAATAGCTGCTCTGCACAAACTGATGGATAGATTACTCTACCCCTCTGCATGGTCATTCAGTACAGTGCTGCCATCCTACAGACAAAATTAATTCTCGATACCTCCAATGTGGGACTTTTACCAGCCAAATTCCTGTTACTTTTTTTTACTGAAGGTATAAGAAATAAGAGAATGAAAATTGCAACGGATATTTAGCATCTGCATATCATTGTGAGCAACTGTATGTGTAGTAATCTTCCAGTGCAAAGGCCTATCGAGGGTAATCAAATTGTTTACCCTTTGCAGGATTCTTTAAAGAATTACATAACATTTGAAGAGAAATTAAAATACAAATGTTGAAGTAGTTTTATGATGTGTGTGTTTGATGTGTTTGAATTTTAAACAGTGCATTTCTAAAAGTTTTGCTTCTAAGTTGAAAAATTGAGGTTTCATAACAACAGCTTATATAAAGGTTGTTGTTATAATGTAATCTTTCAATTTTAAAATTTAATGGAATAAAATACAAATAAATTAATGTTTGTGAATTATATAATTGTTATATTTGTATTTTGCACAGCTGCAACACATTGTAAGTGTGTAGTGAAAAATGTGTGATGACCATTAGTATCTACTGTGTTACCATCTATGTATTGTACAGCTTGCATCTTCTGATCGTCTATTGCAATAGTTTTTAGTGTTGGTCATGTGTTAATTTAAGAGCCTGTCACAACTGTATATGTAGTAGATTATCAGTTAACTAATTAATTCCATAGTTGTAAAAATCTATTTCTTACAGAAATAGTGGTCAAATCTGTACAGTCACGGACATTTCTTCTGGGTTGTAACAATCTCACTGACTTACAATTGGATCGTTACAACTGAGAAGTGTCCATGACTGTATATTGCATTTGCATTGCTGGTTAAGAAAAGAAACTTAAATATTCAGAAACTGATCAGTGACATATTCTTGTGTGTCTACATATCTACAATTCAATAAGCCTTGCAAAAAATCAGTTATATTTTTCAAAAGAAAGTTTTCCTTAAATCTTAATATACAGGGTGGCTCAAAAAGTCACTTAACACCCCCGATAGAAGGCCACTGCAGCGTGCAACATGGAAATGGTGATGACCAATCGTTATCAGGCCAAGGGGGAACCACATTGACGCCACCTGCGCTGTCGACGGCCATCTTGATGTCCGCCATCTTGAATTCTAATTCAGAATTTTAAATGGGAAGGGGGTGATATGATATATCAAATCAAGCTAGAATTTCACGAGAAATGCAATGGTGAAGGTTTTTCGATGTATCTTTAACCAGTAAAAAGTTATGACTGAATTGTTGTACCAATTTGCTCCTTTTCGAGGTATTAGAAAAAAATTTATTTAGTGCATCGGTAATGCATCGAGATCAAAGTGATGTCTAGGGAGAGAAGTTCGCATGCCATTGCACACGATTTTAATTGGATACATCCACGAAGAGCTGCGCATTATGAATGGTTGTTGTGAACAATTTACAGTGTGACGCTTCCATTGAATTAAAAGTCCTTCACAGTGACAAGGCTAATGTTTATGATCATAAGGAAGTTCATAAATAGAATATGTGACCCCTGTCATCTAATAAAATAACTTTGGACAGAACTTTCACAACGTTCCCATAGTGTTCTGGTGTTCCTCCCTATTGAAAAAACTCTGTAAAAAGTACCTTCTTCCATAAGCAAGGATGAAAGAAACTGTTTATTTAACAAATCCAATTAGCCCTAAGCATTTAAGGTTCCGTTGATGAAAAATTGACTGACCAATCGTGTTACACACAGCACGCCACACCATTAACTTACCAGCACTAACCATTCAGCTTTGATCTGTCGAAAATGGGTTATCAGATAAAAAGCATCGAATATTCTGTTTATGAACTTCTTTATGAACATAAACATTAGCCTTGTCATTGTGAAGGACTTTTAATTCAATGAAAGCGTCACACTGTAAATTGTTCGCAACAACCATTCATAATGCGCAGCTCTTCGTGGATGTATCCGATTAAAATCGTGTGCAATGGCATGCGAACTTCTCTCCCTAGACATCACTTTGATCTCGATGCATTACCGATGCGCTAAACAAATTTTAAGGCATTTTTCTAACACCTCGAAAAGGAGCAAATTGGTACAAGAATTCATTCATAACGTTTTACTGGTTAAAGATACATCGAAAAAATCTTCACCATTGCATTTCTCGTGAAATTCTAGCCTGATTTGATATATCACCATCTTCCAATTTAAAATTCTGAATTTGTATTCAAGATCGCGGACATCAAGATGGCCGCTGACCACGCGGGTGGCATTAATGTGGTTTCCCCTTGGCCTGGCAACGATTCGTCATCACCATTTCCATGTTGCACGCTGCAGTGGCCTTGTACCGAGGGTGTTAAGTGACTTTTTGAGCCACCCTGTATCATCAGTGTTAAAAGAAAGTACCTTACAAGCTCACTAGTAACAACTTCTAGTGAAATACCTCATTCTTTCATCACACAGAAATGTGTAAACTATTTCATAACATGATGGCTGAGCAAACCATGTTATAAATTTTTGGGATATAAAAGTACAGATCTAGAAAAAAAGTGTATGGACATGAAAACACTCAGAAAACAACGGATCAATTTACTTTAGTTTATAACCTTGACATTATAAATGCCTAAAGTAAAAGTACAAAACAAAACACTGATTGTTTTGTAATATTTTCATTGGCAGTTTTTAGGAATGAAATGTAAGATTTAAATGTATTTATGGTACCTAACGGATGCATTAATTTTGCGCTTGTTTTTCCACTTATATTGTAGTGAGGAGGTGGAGAAGTGTCAGAATTGGAGCAGCAACATCACCCAGCAAATAGATTTAGCCCTCAATATATTTTTTATGGTGTACTTTTTTATACGTGTAAGTACTGCTTAATTATTTTAATGTATGTAAATAAATTTAAAAATCCAAATATATTTTCTGAATTTGATAAATTTTAATTTTCTAATGAGTAGTACAGAATTTAAAGCAAAACAATGTTTTCACTACAAGATCACATACATATTGTCTTTGTAGTAGTGTTTCTTATTTGGTGTGAGTAGAGAAATTAGTGAGAAAAAATAGGTATTAATTGCAGGACTAGGAAACATTTTCTTTAAAAAAGTACGTGCTTAGTTATCCAATTATATATGCATTCACTTTCTTTGTATGTGTTGCCATCAATATGCTATTAACCTTGGAAAAACTCTATTTCATGATGCCATTGACCAATAGTAAGTTCACCCACTATGTGCATAAGTTGTTTTCTTTTGTCTATTTCTACGTGGTTCAACCCAACACCCCTTAAAATCACCAGCAGGATATTGTAGTTTGGACAAAATCAAGGTTCCTCATTTTCTTTGCACAAAATTCCTCAAACTCTCATTGGATGCCTCCACATCATCATTTCCTTCAGTATCGAGGAATGTATCACCTGACTCAGCTAGCAACTGCTGCTTACCTAATTGTGGTTTATTTGATATTTGATCATTTGTGCAGGTGGCTAAAGAAAAGCAATCAAAAGTATTAAGTAATGATTTCCCAGTTGGAATTTTCTATTGGTTTCAATTGAAATTTCAATTGGATTGAATTGGTTTCAATTGGAACAAATCGGATTCTATCGAATGCCTAATACAGGTATTGGAATGTATTGGTTTCAATCGGAATCTCAACTCAAACCAATTGAAAAATCAAGACAATTTCCAATTGGTGAATTGTATCCAATTGTAAGTTTGTATACATTGTAGAATCAATATGTTATAAATTAATTTATTAATAATAATAATAATAATAATAATAATAATAATAATAATAATAATACAATCGCCTTTATTGGAGCGGGCGTGTTTCGGCCTCTAGGGCCGTTCTTACAACAGACCCTTGTCTGGGAGATTAATACAATGGAATAAAGAGTATACATTGAGAAAAAATAAGAAATAAAAACATGAAAAGGATTACATATCAATACAAATAAGAACAATTAAATATATAGGTATATACGCGTATATGTATAGATAATGAAAAAGAAAAGCATAGGTAGTTTAATTTTTGACAGCACACTTGAACTGAATTTCTTCTAAATTCTAATGCATACTATTGAAGTCAGATTTATCTTAATAAATACCTAAGAATAACTCTTTCTTAAGAACAAAGTCAACCTTAAAGCAGCAAGCAGTTGGAATAAATGTTCATGTTTTTTGCAATACGGAATTTCCATGGTTATTCTTGTGTATGTAATGCAATTGGAAAAATTATCATTCTTTTGATCAGCTAAGTCGATCTCAACAGTGTTTTGTTTGCTTATCACTTTTTCAAGGGTTGTGGGTCAGATTCTTTGTTTAACATAATTTGTTGCTGTTCTCGCATGTATAATGGAAGAACAACATGTCAATTTATGACTGAAGCATCATGTTTTTCGATTTTCTATACGTGTGTTAAACACAATGAAACTACAGACTTAAAAATGTGTTCATATATTTGAAAAATTTTTGTATGTGAAAGTTTTTCTAAGTTACAAATTCCACATTCTTTACCAGAGATTTATTTTAGTTTTATATGATTTCTCCACTGCATTTACATTTGTATATATAAGATTTTTTCATAAGCAATATATTGAAAACAATAAAATACTTTCCAATAGAAACCAATTCATTACAATTGGCCAATTGGTTCCAATTGACGAATCGGTTCCGATAATGTGTCTAAAAACTTGTGTTGGCTATCAGAACCAATTGGAAAAATTTGATTACCTTTTTTGGGCCACCCTGCACAAAACAACACAATCCCACTGTGATAGAAAACATTTTAAAATGATAACACAGTCAGTTGAGGGTTAGCATTGGTTGTCAGAGGAACATGTGGTTGTGGTATGTAATTTTGAAATAGGCATATTACAATGTAATCTAAGTGTATTAACAATATCCATACTATTGTGAGATCTAAACTCCAATACATCAAACAAATAGGAATACAAGGACTGAATAAGGCTGTGTAATATATCTAATGCATATTTAGTGTAGACATGCTAGTGCCACTTCAGTAGCTTAGTGGTTGCCTCATGTTTTCAGAACCGAAAGTTCTGGCCTGAGATGAGATTTACTTGTATGTGTGTCTTCATTAATTTCATGTAATTACCATTAATCTTCAACCCCCCCCTTGAGCATGTTACTGATTGGACATTATCTAGTACACAATTGTTTCTTTAACAAGACATTTCAAGAGTGTGTCTTCTGTCATCCTCAGGTGAAATGAGAGATAAAATGGAGAGTTATAATTAAGGCTCGAAAGTTGATGACCTAAAACATCTAAAGAAAATGACCTATAGAATGACCTAAAATTATTTAAAAATAGCCTAAAAATTTTGTAAAAAAAATGGCATAAAAATAATTTTTGCTCTTAAAATGTAAGCTTGAACTTTCATAAATTACAAGAAAGTTGTTGAATAATTAAGTGCCAATGTAGTAGTCTTTATATTTACTTCATAGTCACATAAAATACACCTTAAGGTTTTTTGTGCATTCACCTCCTTTCAGAGTGAGCCTTACACAATACAGTGTAGGAGGTCAGCATTTGAAAATACAGTTGTGTTTCGCATACATCGCAGATTATAATTTTTTTCATGTCATGACTAATTTTACTTTAAAACCACAGTATAAAGCAATGATAGTGGGCAGCAAGGGAGCCTCAAAGTAAGCTTCACCCAAAGTATTTTAAGTTTTCTGGAGTAAAAATAAATTTCCCACAATTAATTATTTCTTGGTTAAAAAATAATATTGTAATTTTGCATTGACCATATGTTCGATTAATGCCATTCTTGCTAAAAAGACTATGCTAGCAAATGGATTTAAAATTCATGAAATAACAGGGAAAGAGCAAAAAGAAGCTTCAAAATTGAAAAAAATGAAACTTAAAGGACAAAAAATGCTGAAAAATGACCTAAAGGCCAAAACATTTTGAAAAATGTAAAGAAATGCAAACTAAAAGCAATGTTTTCTGGTTCTAACTAAATGAAAACTTACTACTATCAGGTTTAGCATTTTCTTCAAGGCCCTGAAATAAAATGATTTTTCATCAACCTCCAAGCCCTAGCTGTAATTTTATTTGTTATTAAGTATTTTTTAGAGCAATGTTTGAAATATAAAATCAAGTTATCAGTAGTTATTCATTAACATAAGCCACAGTTAATGTGAAATTAAGAGAATAATGTAATAGCTAAGCATTTGCAATATTATGTAATAATTTGTTTCTTGTAATAATCATATATATTTTTCTGTTTTCTTCTAGTTTATAGCAGCCAGTGATAAGCTGTGGTTCATGCTGGAAATGTACTCATTTGTAGATTACTTCACAATTCCCCCTTCCTTTGTTTCAATTTACCTGAATAGAACATGGATAGGTAAGTCCTTGAAATAATTTAATAAACATTAACTCTAGTCAGTGTCACTTTGAAAAGATTCAAATACTCACACTCATATTAATTTTCACTAACACCAATACTTGACCATTGTGACAATTTATTAAAGTTGTTCAGAAGATTTATAAATGTTCATTAAGTATATTATAGTGTCAAAACTGGGTTGGGAAGGACAGTTTACAGTTTACTTTCCATTGATACATATGATTTAGCATAGTGTAAGGGCAAAAGTGGCAAAAACTGGGGGACAACTCCCCCCCCCCATAACCCTTATTATCTTCCAGCTTTCACCAGATAAAGAGGTTGGACAAGATTTTAAAATTTAATTTTTCACATTTCCTGTTTGAAAAAGTTGGTGTGTGGTGTGTGTGTGTTATGATCAATTCATGTGCACAATACAAGGGGGAAAGATAATTATTACCAGAACCAACGCAGACTCAATATATCAAAACAATCGCCAATGAATGCCGGAAAAATATTCTACAACCAGCTGCCTCATGACATAAAACTGATATCTCCAAAACATAAACAAATACAAACAATAAAAAAATATTTGGCAGATAGAGCTCTCTACAGTATCAGAGAATTCATGGAACAAGACAATACAAGGCCAATGTACTAAAAAATATGTATTTTAATTGTGTTCTTATTTCAATCATGCAACAATGATAATGTGTTTTTTATTTTTATTGTAGTGTAATGAAGTGTATTTTTTCATTTTTACTTTGGTGTAGTGATGTAATGTACTACACAATGTTTCTTCTTTCTTGTTATGATGTACTTAACTAATTATTATTTCATTATATATCTTGACATTTTCCACACCCTTTTAAACAAGGGTCAACGGAAGAAAAATAAAATTCAAATTCAAATGTATGCCTATTAATTTTGTATGGTAATCGATAGGGAATAAATTTTAGTATTTGTCAGTACTTTATCCCCTAGTTATTGATATGACAAATATACATTTCTATATTTCTAAAGCAAGTGTCCTGCTGGAAATTTCTACTGTTTACAGTAGACAGAATATACTGTTATCAAATGTATTCTATTGTTTCTCTCAGAAATCGAACCGAAACTCTGGTTTCCTACTGAACACCTTCAGTAGATCTAATGTACATGTACAGTAAAGGAACTACAAGTGAAATATTCTCTTCACTATTACATATGTAATATTGTATGTAATGTGTTTAGCTCAACATGTTGACTGTAAATATAACTTTTCATTCCTCCTGATTAACAATTTGTTTTTACATGTATTTGAAAATCTAAACACAGTATATGTTTCAAAACACCTATTGATCTACTGAAAACAGTACAATAGAGAAACTAGAAGTGAAAATCATTTCTTCAGTATTATATTTAATGTGCATATAGTGTGTTAGCTTTAAGATGGGAGCTGTAAATATTACCTTTCATTCCTCCTTATTAACAATTTTTATTTATATTCATTTCAAAATCTGAACACAGTAGATGTTTTAAAAAACTTATTGATCTACTGAAAACAGGAGACAAAATTTTCAGCAGGGAACCACGTGTGCAATAGATTTTACCTTGGAAAAAGAAGTAATGCAATTTACACTTGGGTACAGATCAGTGAGTGCTTGTATCTGGATCAAAGAGCCGGCACCTAGATCTCAGAACCAGTACCTGTATTCAAGAACCAGGTATCCAGATCAGGATGCCAGAAGTGAATGCCTAGATTTCAGGCTTTGAATGTGTGAATTTTACATAAAGTTTATATTATGACCAATACCTAACCATTAGATCAATAATTTACAATGCTCATATCACTATTAATGAAGCATTATAAGTAGGAAATCCATGTATTTATGGTACTATAATATTTCAATTTCAATACGAACACCATAAATATTAGGAATGCAGTATCAATATCCACCTATTCTCTGTCATAACATTATTATATTCTAAAGCAATGGTATTCATGGCATAAGCATCTTTATCTTTGAATTACTGGGGAGAAGGGACATGCTGTATATAATACACATATATGATATGCATATTATACTTTTCTGTATTATTAGGGGAATGCATCCTCTATTAACAATGCTTTTCCTTTGTGGTAAAATGGAATCACATATCACATTGTTTCCTGTCTCATGTATGTAATACACATGGAGGGAGGCACACACACAACCCAGTGTTTATGCTATGGTGTGAAAAATTTGTAGAGCAAAGGATGGAATATAGCTGCAAGTTGTGACAAAGGGTTTCGTGGGTGGAGAGATGTTGAATGTAGGTATGACCAAAAATTTGTGGATCTAAGTTACCCAGTTCGAAAAATACTCTGGTCTGGATCCTGTGGGAACTAGGGATCGAATCCATGCTCTACGAGCATTAGCTGATGCAGGCAATGTATCAGTTTATTGGTAACATTACCGATAATTTTACTGATGTGATAAATCTATAAATGGCCTGTAATTTAGTGTAAAATACTACCATTTTGTTGTTAATTTATGAATATAAACATATAATTCATATGCCATGGTTGTGTAACGTAAATGACGAAATACTTAGTTCTTTTCAAAGGCAATCGCCTGAACAAGGAACATTTGTAATTTTGTATATGACCTGTAGAATGTGATATCGGTGAATTTCGTATTGGTTCATCCCTACCTGAGGCAAATTTATATATCATTCATTTCTACAATAGTTTTAAGATACAAATAGTTGAATGCACAGAATCACAAATGTTATTTTCATTTTACAGGTTTGAGATTTTTGAGAGCTTTGCGTCTGATGACTGTGCCAGATATTCTGCAGTACCTAAATGTTCTCAAGACTTCCAGCTCCATTCGGTTAGCTCAGCTGGTTTCAATCTTCATTTCTGTATGGCTTACTGCGGCTGGGATTATTCATTTGGTAAGATTGGTTTATTATGCTGTGTGCATTTGTAATTAATTATAATTTGGTTTAGTCTGCAAGAATCATCACTACTTAAAAAGTAATATCCTATTCTCCTTAACCACATTTCCCACTGACCTTGAAATCTTCAAAAGCCTGGAAAAGTCAGGAGAATCAACCGATGATCAAAAAATCATGGAAAAGTCATGGAATTTCATAAGAATTCTAAAAAAACTGGCAAAGTAAGGGTATATGAAGTATAGTTTGTTCTGTTTACAATGAATTACTTTTTTACATGTTATTAACCTTAATTTGATACAACAGGTGTTCTTAACTGAATTAAACATATTGTAAAATATGGTGCTTCTTGTAAATGGAGCCATTCCTTCCATATTTCCACATATAGATAGATCAAAACCTGTCATGGGATGTACACATAAATAAGTTAAACACAATATTAAGTTCTTGTGTTTCTTATATGTATAATATGCATGGGTTGGAAATTTAATAGTGGCAACATTGCTGTATATGCGCCATCAAACAAAACTGGTGCTTCTCACTTATACCACAAGTTAGTTTAATACCTAAGCTACCTCCCAGTAAATAGACTCTTCCTTCCAACTCTAGGCACATGCACAGTGACAAGAGGAATAGAGTATCATTGGAGTTGGTGGTCTAAAGTTGTGTAGTAAGAACCCCCACTAATGTTAAAGTTCTTGTGATTCTCACCGTACCTCCAGGACAGACTGTCAATGCACAGTATTATTGTTCATTTTTGAAACATAACCTGCGTTGCAACCTGTGGCAGATTTGTTAGCTCGATGGGGTTGGCAGATGCTCTACCAGCCCCTGTGACTTTGATTTGATCCCTAAGATGAAGGGCATTCGCTTCCGAACTGTTCCAGAGATTCTTCAGGCAATAAGACCACTCCATTCAAACCATCAACAGAATAGGCTCTGCTACAGAAATACTACGACTTTCACATTGCTGGCAACAGTTGTACACAATGCTGGTGACTACATCGAAGGGCTGTAAAAGTTTCACAGAGGTATCTCTTTTGTATCATTTGAGAATAAATAGTTGCCACTATTAAATTTCCAACCCACATAGTTTCCCTTATCTGTATTTGTACATTACAAATTTCAACATATTTTGACTTGTAAAATTGACCTGTTCAATATCATTGTTCAAATTGTACAACAAATGGTACAATGGACAGTAAATAAGCAAAAGAAAAAATCTTCTATTGTCTTTGTCTGCATGTGTCTTGAGATAATGTTTCCATTTATGGAATCAGTTTTAGCCTAATGTTTGACATTCCTTGATTCCACAGCTCGAAAACTCGGGGGATCCTATGGATTTTGAAAATAATGCTCGTCTCTCATACTGGACATGTGTATATTTCCTCATTGTTACTATGTCCACAGTAGGTTATGGTGATATCTACTGTCAGACCGTCCTTGGAAGAACTTTCCTTGTATTTTTCCTGCTTGTTGGTTTGGTAAGTATTTTAATTACATTTACCTGTAAATTTTTATTTATGAAAATTGCAGAATGCTATTAATACAGGAACATTATAATTGAACTTAAAAGAAACTTGTAAAACAAAAATGTGAATAAGAAAGCAAATAACCATTTATTAATAATGGTTGGTAACTGAGGAATTAAATTGTATACAAACTCTAGAAAATTGCAGTACTTCATATTTTATTTAAACATATTTTCTTATCAGTAAATGAATTACAATAACATGAAATTCTTTTCAAAATTTTGGTAACCTGAAGATCATGAATTCAAAAAAAATACTTAAGCGTAATTCAGAAATCAACATCTTAATAAAGTTGACATGATTTTTCAAGTATTTATGTATATATATTTGATTCATAAAGGAAGGAAACAAATAATTAGAAATATATATATGTTTTGGTAATCAATTATTTTTATGTACTTTCATATATTCAAATGTGATTACTGTCCTGTCTTATTTCACTTATGGATGTACTGTTTTTTTGCATGGAACTGGCAGTGTTGAGACTCTATCTTACTGTCCTTTTAGCTTATTTATACACTATCAGCTTGCTATTTTTCATAAACGCTTTTTGTGAGGTCTGCTGTTATGAGATGAATGTTTTGAGACAAAGGGACATATCACAAATCTTTCTGAAGGATATCCAAAAATGTAAACAAACTTAAAAAATATAGTTACATGAAAATTGTTTTAAAAAAAAACAATATGGCTTGTGCCAAAAATATTGATGTCAATGCACAGAAATATGGTGAAGTAGGAATGTATTGTAGTGTTGGTTAGGCTAGTTTTGTCATTTAATCATCATCTTCAGCTTTTCTTTTGCAAAGTGGGGATCCCTTTAAACAAAGCTAGTATATCAAAATACAGTCACAAAAGATCATATTAAATCAGATGCTAAAAAAATCCAGAATAACATTTTAAATGTAATATATAGAGTATAATAGATACGGACTTCTTACATCATAATGTGAGACCTCTTTGAAATTGTAACTTTTCATTGGTTAATTCAAGCAAAACGTTGCATAAACTCTGTCAATTGCAACACAAAGAAACAACAAATCACAAAACTGAAAAGCCACAAGCTTTCGTGTTATCTGGGATCTGTCTCATCTATAAAAAAATAATGTTTCAGTAACAAAATTAGATTTGTTGGGTCATTATTTTACATATTTATTACAAGAGAAGTGAGACTCCATTTACTACTTCAGTATAAATTTTCAGTGACATTGTTTACAATTTTGGATACCTTCACCAACCAATCAGCAACAATAGCTTCCAAAGGCATTATACCTATTTTAGTCTACATAAAGAGTAAATTAAATATTGCATTGTTTTATAAATGAACTATACTGCATTGTACCTACATCAATTTAAAGATCAACAGTTGAACATAGGTGGCACTACAGGAGAGACCTCAAAGTTAAAACTATTGGAGTCTACTTTTCTTGGTTGCTGACTACTCACCCTCATAGCTGCAGTGGAGCCTTGGCCAGACATTCCACTTACACACACACATACTTCATCCAAAATTTATTTGACAACCAGTGATACAGGATTTTCAATTCTCAGATTCCACAAGTCTAATCATAATGTAATACAAAATCTCTCAGGACAGACATAACAAGTCAACAAAACTTTGGTTCAAAAATACAACTGCCATGTCACTGACTGACATCTCTGAGTGGCCAAGTTAATAATCATAGGTTCCTGGTTCAAGTACTGAATTGGACATGGGTGCCACTTAATATGTTTCATGCAATCATCATGTTATCCATATTGTCATAGTTAGCCAAAAGTGATAAAAGAGCCAATCTAAATACTATATTTGAGGTTCCACTAATCTATAGTATATGTTTTTGTGTGAAAGCAATAGGATAAATATCATGAAGTATATGCAGCTGGAAGCTGTGTGGAAGCGTTTGGCTACTGATAAGGTTGGAATATTGGAAAGGGAAAGAGAAATTTCAATACTGCCATTTCTCTCTTACCTGTGCGAATATCAAATGCTACTGCTTCTCACAGCTGTGTGAATTTTCATCAAATGTTTACTCACATTGGTGATGGTGAGATATGTGCCTTTTATATTTGCATATTCATTGTTGTCTATCACTACAGTAGTGAGTGTGTAGGATATTTATTGATGTTTAACTTATGAATATATATTAATGAAATGTATTCTTGTGCCAAATATTTAGCAGTCTTAAACTGGGAAGGTCAAGTATTAAGGACTGTCCTATATCTTGGCTGAAAATTTTCTGCCAATAATGTTTCTTTTATTTACCCTTTATTTCTATGCTTTTTTGTGACGATGCAATTTTTGTGATTTTTTTTTAGAAAAAAATTCTACAGGATACTTTTCTTTCTCTTCTTCATCCTGTATGCTTGACAGCATAAGTAGAGAGTAAATGTATAAAGATCTATCAGAACGCTAAATAAAATGCGCCTACTAATTTTGTTCTTGATGGTTGCTTCTTATGTGTTATGTTCAGCCAAGACAATGTGTACATTTTTGTTTCCTTTTTTAAAAATATATGTGTATATATATATATGTGTGTGTGTGTGTGTGTACACATATTTGTATATATACACATATGTCTGTCTCTCTCTTTCTATGTTTCCGCTTGTGAAGTCAGCCAATAAGTGATCTTGTCTTTGCTTTATTGGAAATTTTGTTTTGAAGTAAACCTTCTTCTGTCCGACAAGCCTATATTGTAAACCATGGCTGCTATTGCAGAAAGCAAATTTTTATATTTATTGATTTACTCTGTATTTATTACTGACATTCACAAGTCATAAATAAGTAAAGCACGATTTTTGTTTTAAAAAAAGCAGGATTGCTCGAAATCCTTGTGCCTTGTAAAAACTGTCCTGTTTTTCTTCTCATAGTGTTTGTCCCTAAATGTTTATTTCTTATACACTTAAATAAGTTTAAAGAAGAAATTTTGCACTGCATTTGCATAATTCAGTTATAAAATTATAATTAAATGCAACACATTTGAAAACACATATTACTTTCTAGTTATTTACGGAAGTTTCTGATCACACATACTAGTATTAGTACATCAACTCCTTAATCTTCTAGCAGTTGATTGGTAGTAATTATAAAGCACTGTGACTGCTTAGGTTATACAATGGATGGAAATGCATGATGTAAAAAAGTAAAATACCACACTGCTTGCTAATTTCAAAAATTTTCTTAACTTTAAACTGCACATTTTAAAAATTATATTTATAAATTTCTCTGAGAATGAAGTAAGTTTGTCTGCCCATCAACATGGCGTGCATACACACAGCAGTTACACTTAGCAAAAAAGAATCACGGTGATAGAATACACAGCTTACTAGTGGATGACATTTTTCCTTTTAGGCAATATTTGCCAGTAGCATTCCTGAGATTATAGAGCTGGTAGGAAGTAGACCCAAGTATGGTGGCGAATTCAAGCGGGAGCATGGAAAGAGGTATACCCTTTGTTGTTGATTGTCTTACATGCTGAGTAAAAAGTCTCTCACTAACACAAATCCAACTTAATTCTTGGAGGTTCTGCAGATGCTCAGACACTAATGTCCTTAACCTTGCATTACTTCACTCTCTCTTCTTCTACAAGTCTGTATGTGGTGCTGATTTTTTTTTTGTTTGACTTATGTTTATTACAATTTTTTTGTTTTTTACCTTATAACACCCTCATTTTAGAATAAGCTGCCAATTTATTTTCTATCACTCTCTCTCTCTCTCTCTCTCTTTATTGCTATTTGTTTATTTATACTTGCATATGTATCTTGTTGGAAACATGAATTGATTATTGGTAGCTGCAAAAAGAAGTTTCCAGAATTGTATTCCATGCTTGTTGGGTTTCCAAAACCTAATTCTTAATACAAGTAAAATCCATCTTTATGTTTAAGACAGCCATGCTTTAGTTAAATCTCCTATACACACTATGATACATGTTGGTAGTGTGCATCATATGACAACATGTCTCTAAGACTTGTAACAAAGAATCACACTTTTCTGTTACCTGAGTTATTAAAAAAAAAAGTGAAATCTACCAGGCTATGGAATGCAATGAATGGGACGAAAGGGGTAAACTGATGGGGTGGGAGGGAGAGGGTGAAAATGGCAGTTGGCATTGTGACAAAACTTGCTCAACCCTTACTCCTTCTCAATGGGCCTGCTTCCTTAGGCTGTGTTTGCCAGCTGGATTCCTGAAATCACCGAGTTGGTTGGCAACCGCTCTAAATTTGGCGGACAGTACAAACGGGAACAAGGAAGGAGGTACAGCAGCAGTGGAAAAAGATTGCTTTCCTTCCCAGTTTGCTTTTTCATAGTTTTACTAGTTAACACTTTTACCTTAGGGTGTGAAGAGTGTTACATTACATTGATTGAACATTATTTCTTAATGTCCATCTACCACTGTAGCCAGGCAATTACGCCAGTACATAGAATGTAATGTTTCTTGGTGGCATGCCGAAGAATGTATAAAGCTAGGCTTTTTTTCAAAAAAAGAAAACAAGACATGATTATTGCTATATAGCAGGGTAGAGTAGACATAACTGCTAGTCCACTGTGGAGTTAACCTGTGTGTAGAATTTTACACTGCCTGTAAACAGAAGCAACCCCCCACTCCCTCTTTTTCTCTTTAATATGTCCATCACGGTGCACTTTTCCGAGACTTGTGGTGTCTGTGGCTATTGCACCAAGAAACATTGGCTCGTTGGTGGATGTGATGTTCATGCTTGATTTTTCTGCAAGTGTGGTTTGGATCTAACAAGCCAGGGTTTCTGTGTGTGCCTGTTCACTTGGGTGGGTTGTGTTTCTTTCTTTTTTTTTTTTTGTTTGCTTGTGAAACTGGATGATTTTCACCTCTGGATCAGGCACGTGTCCCCTCAGTTGCTTGCCTCTTATTCGACTGTTTGTTTCCCTTCATGCTGGCAACATGCCACTCCACCTGTAGGCCATTTTCGCAAGTTGTATCCCTGAAATCATTGATCTCATCGGGACTAGACCCAAGTACGGAGGAACTCTGAAGAATGAGAGGGGCAGAAGGTACAGTACCTTGTGTTTCTCTCTCTTAACCAACATTGATGTTCTTGGAATCAGCTTAAAAATAAAATAGTAGTTATTGTCATGTTTGATTTCATGTCAATAAATGTAGGAAGAATCGCTAGTTGTGCTTTCCTTTCCATTACATCACTCAGCATTTTTTACAGTGTTAGTTCATAGTGCATCTAGATAAATTACACTTTAGATAAACTGTGAAATCAAATTTTTCCGTAGACACACTTTTAAAAAAAAAATGCCTTAAGGACTTGAAGTAACATGATGGAACTTTTAAGATTACTTTTTAAACTTCACAGTGAGACGTAAAATGTAATAGTTTTCATTTAGTTTAGATATAGTCACAGTAGATTTGTCAAGATCTCTTCCCTATTCAATATGAAGAAAAGTAAATTCTATCATTATTCACAATAAAATATTATGTAAGAAAAGAGTGTGTCAATGTGAATATACTTTCCATGAAAATTTTGACTGTTCACAGATAAGACATTATAGTATTTGATATTTCATTACTCTGTAAATGTTTTAACTTGTAAAATTATTGATAAAATTATAATTTCTATTTTAATATACTAAGGGAGCAAATTGAAAATCATAATAGAAGTAATGATATGCATATTATTAAATACAGCTTGAAATACAAATGCATTGTAATTACATTTATTTTACGATTGGAATTTATGCCCAAGAGCTGAATCAACATTTTAAATGCATCTTTTCATTTTAGTTCAATCATTTCATTGTTTTAATAAGTAAATATTTAGTACAAATTTTGCTAATAATATTTTACAATCTCCTAAAGCTGGTGGAGAAGACATTGAGGCAAAGTAACACAACCCTGTCAGAACTTTCTATGCAGGTGGAATAGAACAAATTTTCTGTAACATTACATACATAGTTCCAATGCTAGAGTGACCCACACATGTCAACCCCAGACACCCTAACATGGAAGCATGACATGTTATGAAACATGTCAACAAAATCATTGCAATAATGACATTTCTTATCCTTTCATCTGCACATTCCATTCATTTCTCCAGTTGTGTTTTGAAGTCATTGTTATCTATCCCAAGTAATGTTGATCCTTTAATTAGAAATAATGGTGCAGAGGAAAAAAATAGCAAAAGAAAATAAATAAAACTTGGAAATGGTGTAAACCATGTTTATGTTCAAGGACTCCTAAATTCTCGGAAAGTGTGTGAAAGTATAAAGGGATTCCCAATATGGAAGTAGTGGTTTTTTTTTAAAATGGCCTTGTTCAGGTAAACTAGAATAGTGGTTGGTATCCCTGTAAAGCAGCGAGTTTTATCCCCTCCCATCCTGCTTAGTTCAAGTAGCATATGCATGAGTTGTATGAGAAATGGTCAAATTAAAAACCTGCCTGATTAGTTATAATCTAGTTTTATATTAACCCTTTGCTTCTAACTATAGAGATTTCAAGCCTGTTTTTTATTTTGTGTAATTATGATACAATTACCTAATGGTTCAAGGTGATATATAAATCTTAGCAATGTACATATCACTTTATCTTATTAATCATGTGTGCATTGATTTGTCTATAACTTTGAATATTGCTATCTTTTAATTCTAGTCAAAACAAATTAGTGATGACACAGTGCATTTTCATTGCAATTTGCTAACATGTAATATGTGTCTTTTCAAACAGAGGAGCAAAATATTGTGATTAAGCATAATTGAGTAGCTGATGGTAATAGATCAACAAGGCTGCTGAGTTACTTAAAAAAGCGAAATATTCTTGTTTTCTAGTTTTACTCTTCAGGGATGAGACACTGTTTTCATCATGTATCGTTCATTCATATGAAAACTGAACTAAAACTGAGTACCATGGTGAGACAGCCCTCTGATGGTCAGAGTCTGCCAAGTGGCTTTTTTTATTGGGTGATGCACAGCTAATGATTCAAGTCACATCATTGCCGTTTCCTGGCTTTCGAGACTTGGT
Organism: Lepisma saccharinum; assembly: GCF_977018435.1. NCBI lineage: Eukaryota > Metazoa > Arthropoda > Insecta > Zygentoma > Lepismatidae > Lepisma > Lepisma saccharinum. The sequence continues at coordinate 58,275,380 of NC_139239.1, forward strand.
CACACTACTGCTACTTTTCAAGCAGTTCCCTAATTGTCCTCACGATGCTGGACCAATACTGAATTTTTGGGAGCTCCCACTCGAAATTAAACCTGGAACCAAGGCAAGAGTGTTAATCATTTGGCTAATCCAGATCCCCTCATTCACTCATTTATACACGCCAAATAACCTCCCCACTTCAAATACATAGAAGCAACCGAGTTGCAAAATGTGTCCTACTTCATTGATTTAGATGTCTGATAAATATGTTCATCTGAAGGATTTCTGATGACTTTACTAATCTGATATTTCAATAAATATTCTACAATTCATAACAAAATTCTTCTATTTTATTTCTTTTTATGAATATAATGATGCCATGTTCCCCATTGTTTAGACAACAGCCATTTAATTTTGTTAACTTGTACATAATACTATATCGATGCACCAATGCCAGAACCAAAGCTTTGAGATATAAGCATTTAAATATTCAAGGTCCTGGGGGGAAAACAATTTTTACATTTGGATAAAAGTTGTCTTTGGAAAATGTGTAACCATGTGCAGTTTTGTCATTGGTGCAATGATATCACAAACATAAGAATAATCATGGATTCCTATACTCCATCCTCATCCTATTATATCCATTTAACAAACTCCTGTAATCATAATAACCACAGAATATAAACTTCATTACTCTTTTACCTTATTCTATACCTATCATCTCTTTCCCAGGCTAAAAAATGAAAACAAGAAAGAGAAATCTGAACACCATAGAGTCTAATTTGATTAAATTTATATTTATCTGGGGGTACTATGTGTTGAGTACACCATCTAAGTCTCATTAGTGTAGCACTAGTATTGTTGGATGGAATTGAGGTACTCTTCCTTCCATCTGCCTGAACAATAGGTGTTGATTGTTGATGGACCTCAGGAAATGGCATACGTCACCCCACCTCATGTCTTCTTTTGAAGATGTTGTCCCATCTACGATGTATCCATTGAATGTGCACAATTTTGTAATTGCCATTCAACATCTGAACTTTATAGAGATGATTGGAACCTATTTTGTACAGTACCACTCCCTGTGATAAGGCTGGTCTGATAAATTTAGGAGATTGTATCCAGATGAATTCACATGCTCCATAATCGTCCTTTGGTCTCCTTCGTGCTTAAGTAGTTTCCGGCTTCCATGTTTTCCTTCACAGTTTGTTTTTTCATAGTTTTACTACTTAACACTTTTACCTTAAGGTGTGTAGAGTGTTACATTACATTGATTGAACATTATTTCTTAACGGTTCACTGCCGAGAAATAAAGGTATATTTATCCAAACTAGCATTCACCCTTCATTTTTCTGCCAATTATAGCATTGTCAAAATAAAAGGCAGCTCTTGGTGTTTCACTGAGAATCTTTATCAAAGTAATTTCAAAAATATCTCCACTTATGGATATTTTTATCATCAGAAGTGCTGCAATTAAACTTCAGATTCTCTGTCATTCTATTTATTGTAGCACAAAAATCAACCCATAATCTCAGTGTACCATCGTTCTTCACAACTGTAACTAGTGGTGAAGCCCAATCCAAGTAAGCAATTGATTCTCACAGTGCTATTTTGATTCATTTTTCAAGGCTGCATTTACTAAGGATATGAACGAAGTCCTTTGGTACTTCATGGAGCATTTTCAATGTTATGTCTGATTTATAGAATGTCCGATACCAGTATAAACAAAATTTATGTTTGTATTGTAACATTATCATTAAAAAAATATTGGTTTGTCCATTATTCTCATTGACTATAAAAATCGAAACTATTGCCACACCAATATTTCATGAACAGAAGTATCTGGATAAGTAAGACTTGTCAAAATTAGTTGTCCATTATCAATTCATAGATATCCCTCCCCCCATCACATGTTTCACAACAAATGATGTATAATTGCAAATATAATGCTATTTGAATTATTCAGTCCACATTTTTTGTGATAATATTTTAAATATAGGCTTTCATGAAATTATATTCATGTAATTTAGCAAAATTGGTGTTTAATTGTACAATCAAATGACTAGTTATAATATTTGTATAATCTAGAAATGCATAATCATGAACATAGAAAGCATTGAATGATTAATCCACTACATGGTGCTTGATTGAGGTCGACAAAGTTTTACTATGAAATTTCTTAATGTATTAAATATCTTAATTTCCACAGAGTTTTGAAAAGGTTTAATGAAATTATAAAATCTACTTTCCAGGATATTTTTATGTGCTTGATTGTAGTAATAAATATTCATTTTTGTTCTTGATATGTTAAAAGAAAAAGTCAACATACTAGTTTTTTTTCCTAATGATTTACAAGAAAATGCACTGTTGTCAAATTCAATTCCATAAATATATTTATCTTGCACTGTTGTATTCCATCTCTGAAGTGTAGTAAGGAACTGAAAGTACATTGAAGGACATGTCTGCATGTCTCTCTCTTTCATAAGATTTGTTGTTAATAGTGAAATGTTTTTTACAATAATTGTGTAATTTTTATTATAACATTTTTCAGGCACATAGTTGTTTGTGGTCACATCACATATGAATCCGTGTCACACTTCCTAAAAGATTTTCTGCATGAAGATAGGGAAGATGTAGATGTAGAAGTTGTATTTTTACACAGGTAGGAAAAACTTGTTTAATTAAAAAATATATAGTAATTGACAGAGTAAGAGTTCATAAATTATGAGATCTTCAATTATATTTTTTTTTGTTTTGTGACACATGTGTTTAATATCTTTTGTGACATTTTATTTTAGCTTTGCCAGATGAAACATGTTCCATTAGATGTAAAAAAAATCATGGAACATGAATTGTGACATGTTCCTGAATGCTGACTGGTGCAAGTAAATTCGCTGAACATCATGAAAATAATCGTGTTTAGTGTAAAAGAACTTCATATTTTTTTCACCTTTGTTTCAATATTTCATAAAATGTAATCTCATGTCTTTATATCCTAACTTGTGTGTTATTCATTTAATTTTACAACCAGAACTATTGATATCAATTGTTATTTTTTTTCAAATGTCATCTTAGATTTTGCAGCTGATTTGAGAAGCTGAATTTTACACATTTTATATTTAAAAATAATATGTAATAGAAGAGATAAGAGTCAGAACATTGGAAATATATCTACGACGAAAAATATCTAAATGAGCAGGCCATAAATGAAACCAGTTTGATTAGGCTTAGTTTTATTGTATTTTAATGTAGTAAACCATTTCAATTGTTATACGTTTGAATACGGATCAAATTTGAATCCCTTTTTAAAAATTGTGTAATTTGCAAATGTCGGGATTTTACAATACAGTGCTAATGTTAAAAGAGCTGAAACAGTGAATTAAAAGAAATGTTACTTTAGTGTGATCAGTGATGCATTCCCAAATAGCCTATCTGGGCATAAAGTGGACTTAAAGAAACTTTGGTATGTGGCTTTCTAGGCCAGAGTTCACTACTCCACTACTGTTTCTTTTCAAGTGGCTCCCTGATTGTCCTTGTGACGACTGGTCAACAACAAAATTTTAGAGTTCCTACTAGGAATCATACCTGGGGCCACTCACTATGTATTCACAGGAATGTGTAATAATGCAAATAATCAAAATAATCATTCATGATTGAGTTACATGGAGCAGTGCTGGTCTAGTCTCTAGGGCATCTGACTGCCATATGGGAGACCCGGGTTCAAATCCCAGGGTGGATGATCTAAGATTGAAATTTTTCTCGGTCTTGTCCCTGCATAAAGTGGCTCTCGGGCTCACTCAGCCTAAAATAAATGGGTACCTGAGAACAACCCTGGTGGATAAAGTTGGCTGAAGCATGGTGCTGATCACATCACCTCCAAAATGGCCGAGATCAAGAATGTGTGGGGCCCTATCCCCACATCCCCTAAATGTGCCTTCATGGCATGGTGCTATATGCACAGGGAACTTTAACTTTCATTTTTACCATTAAGTTACATAATGAAGTAAGATAGTATATTTTATGTAATTTTGTTTTCATGCAAAAATAAGAGATGTACAGTAAAATTGTTCTTTCAGAGTTCACAAAACTCTAGCACACACAAAAAGGATGTATTCTGTTCATAACAAACTGAATCTTATTCTTCTATTGCTAATATAAAAGTTTGTTATTTCATTACTTGCTGTGAAATAATTTATCAGTAGAACAGACATTTCCAATGTAACTTCATGCTAGTGCAGAAAAGTTGCATATTCTATTGTTTGTAATTTCATGTATTATTGTTACCCTTTTTGGTACGCTAATTTTAATCTTGTGTTTAGTAAGCTCTCAAAACCGCATTTGAAAACTAGAGCATTAGATGCAGTTGATAGATGATTTAACTATATATTATTGAGTTGTTACATTCTAGTCAACATTCACTTAAGTAACTAAGAATTACCATAGGAAAAACCTGTTCTGGGTAAGATTTACTATTTATAGTGCTGCTGCATATTGAGCTGGCCTGATATGCTCACAAATTGTCTTCTTGAAAATTTAAAAAAAAATTCTGTATATACCCCTTTGCATGATGACTATGAACTTGTAACCCAACATTCTTAAGGAATTGCAAGAATTGTGTCAGTCATTTTGCTCATTTCCCTTAAACGGCTGATTAAATGCATTCTAAGCTTCAGGCATCTTTGAGAAATGTATTTGTATGAAAACTGAAAAAATGTGATGCTACCCATTAAAATTCACAAACTCAACCTTGCATGAATAAAATATATAGAGAAACAGAAAAGAGGGAGATATAGAGATAGGTTGGTGTGAAAAAGGAAAAATTAGTGTAGGAAATTTAAATGAGGTGGAGGGATGGTGGGTGTTATAATCCTGCTTGATTAACTTTTTTTAAAAAAGTCAGGTACACAATGAGATGGGGAAAATATAGCATTGGCTACTAAAGAAAAGAAAAAAGCCATAATCCCTTCTTATAGTTATATCTGAAATGACTGTATGTGCCACTGCATGTAAATAACAATTAATGGACATATTGCATGAATAACTTAGAGGTAAAATGCCAAAAGTAAGAAATTTAACTACTTACATTAGATAAACTTTTCAGTGTGTATTATTTTACTGGAAGTATCTGTTTTTCAGTACAGTGATATAGACTCTATCTCTCTATCTTTTACTCTATTTTAATCTGTCTTATCTTTATCCACCATTCTCACTAGTTAGCTTCTTTCTGTTTAGTTGGTTGACTATGATTGCATAGAGTAATTTATTGAATCCTGCTTGCCAAGTAAAGAAAAGAGGGCCCTTTTTAATGATGTAACTATACTATAATAGCATATTAACACCAATGTAAAAATAGAACAAATTTAATGTTGTTACCGATTTATAAGGATGCAAAAATTCCTACAACTTATTCTCCTTCCTGACAGACAACTGAAATAAACATAAGAACTCAGGTGACCATGCAGATCACTAATACATGCCAGCATTTTCATTTGGTGGGGTACTGAATCTCAGGTTTAACAATCATTTTGAAAAATTTAAGATTTCACTGTGAAATTAATGATACCCTTCCATACATAGGTACATATGAACACGCATATATATATATATATATTTTTATATGTTTGTGTGATTTCAGAATAAGTAGCGCTAAGACAATGCCAGTATATCGTACTGGTTAATATTGGAAATCACCGCAGTGGTCTAGTCGGTAAAACATCTGATGCTTTAGAGGAGACCCGGGTGATCTGTCAGAATTTTCTGGCCTTGTCCCCACATAAACTGGCTCTGGGGCTCACCCAGCCTCAAATCAATGGGTACCTTGAGGGGGGGGGTGATAAAGGCAGCCAGAGCATGGTACTGATCACATCACCTTCAAAAAGGTCCGAGATCCCCTCAATGTGCCTTCATGTCACAGTGATATATGCACGGGGAACTTTACCTTACCTATTAGTTCAGATTTAGTCACCAATACCGACTGATGCTTGCCAGAGTCCAAGTGACTTGTGAGTCTAAAAAAATTCTGTGTGATACTTTTGTGGTCTAATTATACTGATTATTGTGCAAAATGCATAATTTTATTTTTTTCCCAATAACATTGCAGAGAGAGATGGATTTTGTAATTTAATAAATTTATTTGAAATTATGAATATTTTAAACTAAAAAATTTGGAAGATTATATTTTAACATATAACTACTTTGTCGTTTCAATCTCCAACTATTGCCATTGAAATTAGTAGGAACTGGTAAGAGTATATGTATCAGGTCAAAGTGGTATTGGCTAAGCCCAATGGGGCAAGTGCCTCCCTGATGGTGCAGTGGTAGCATCATCACCTTGTAATCAAGAGGTCCTGGGTTCGATAGCCAATGGAGACACGTAGTGGTTCAGATCCCATTTTAAACTGTATATCCAGTCCCGATTAGCCTTACTGTGCATAAAGTGAACTTAAAACACCAACTTAATCAACCAATGGGGCAACTCACATAAGTTAACCCTTTAATTAACTCATATCCATATATGTAATGATAGCATTGGACTTATAAATTGAATGATTCAGAACATTTTTTCTCCAGAAAAGTACTTATTCTTGGATATTCATTCCGTGCTTTACAAGATGCATATATTAGTATTAAATGCATGTAACCTCACCAAAATTTTATCATATTTTTTGTTCATACATTAGGGGTTGCAGACACATCAGCCTCCTACCCAGTGTATGCTCTTAAGCAAGGTTGTCTTTCATAAAGGGCATAAAGTGTAGAAAAATTTCTCCCAACTGCACAACAAAAGACAATCAATAAACAGCAGAGTTGTTAAACACTAAAAAAAATAGTAGATCCCTATTAAAACATAACTTGAAGGTCCACCAATATGAGCTTTAAAAAAAATGCAGAAATAGTGGTTTCCAATTGGTGGTTTGCAACCTCCCAGTGCTATGAATTCCAAACAAATTGTTCATTGCACCAAGAGTAAATAAGGAAATAGTGGATATTATTAAAAATAAAGGTGTGGTCTGCTTGGCAGCTCTGCAATCTGCAACTAATTGGAATCACTAGTTTCTGTATTGCCCATATTAGCCACGGTATCTGCATGTAATTTTTAACATGAGGTTTTCTACAGCCCTTTCTTCGCATGCATATTTGTAACCTTTAGATATGAAGATGCTCCACTGCTTATGCCACACATACAAAATAATATTATAGTGATGCATTAGTTGGAAGCCCTGTTCAGAGCATGATTGTTCTATAATTGTAGTTTTTTAATAATATGAGGGGTAGTCCGAAAATAAATTTCATGGTTCCTCTAGTGGAAGGAAGGTTCTTTCTAGTAACAAATTACAGTATGGGCTGTATAGACTGATTCCCAGATAGCACGTAAGTTAACTGCAAGTTAAATTGAATGTCGATTTAACTTGCAGTTAACTTACATGCTATCTGGGTTCTATTTTCAAGAAAGTGTGGGGCGTTACCCCCACACCCCCTATATGCCTTTATGGCATGGTGCTAAGCACAGGGGAGCACTTTACTTTTTTTAGTCCCACTGACATGAGGCGAATGTTGTACTGGTGTACAGAGGATAGCTAAGGCAATACTAGGTGAGTGTTCCATCCATTTTCTCTATTTTCTGCAATGTGAGAAGCATTGAATTGATGCCAAAATTCAAATAACCAATGACACTGTGCACTTCAGCATCAATACAATTCCATTTTTTAAAACATAATTTGTGTAGAACTATAATTGAAAATAGTGATGGACCATTAATCTACTGTTATCTTAGCTGTTGATTGTACCAAGTTCAAGCCAGTTCATGTAAAAGTCCATGCCCTGCGTACATGCATGTGCAGGGTGGGTAGAAGGTGTGAAATCATTCCAAACCAAATTTCACCAGAAACTGAGCTCCAGAACTGAGAAAATCTGCTTCAAATTATCTGTATATCATGGTACCTACTAGCTATTACTGTTCCACCATTAAGAAAGTTCAGCAAGAGAACACCTTTATCTTCTGTCCTTGTCAGTAACACATGTCTGTTCGTCATGATAACTTCTGCTCCACTAATGTGGACATGCTCTTCAAGCTACTGTCTGGTGCCCCTGGGAGGCATACATCCTGAAGATGCAGTACTAATGGTATTGTTGTCCCCATCTGTGCAATATGGACACCACCAGAGTTGGGGAGTAGCATATTACAAGTAACATGTTAATTGGTAATGCATTACTTTTCGTTGCTTTTTCAGCACTTGCATTAATAACATGCTACAAAATTTACACGAGTAATTCTAATGGTACATCATTACTTTGCATTACTTTAGTTTTGCTACCTTGATATGTTTGGAATGAAACATGCTCTGTTGTGTTTAGAAATTATACATGTAAGGTTACACTGGGAAAACATACACTACAGAGTACATAGATGTGGTACTTGTTTAAACAGGTATTGTATGACAACATAGCAATAATGACAATTCAATACTTTTAGCAGTAAAGTAACATCTTTTGGAAGCAAAGAAACAGCAATTGCAACATGTTACTATTTTTAGTACTTAGCCAGGATACTCCAAAACTTATTTTCAGACTACCACTCATATTATATAATTATTTAAATTTGACCTTTTTGTCTCGAATCAGATTAATTTATTACTACACATAGCTATGTAGAAAAAAAATATCATGCATTTATTCATAATTTATTATTTTTTGTAGCATTCTAAGCGAATATCAGCATGCTGTTGTAGCTGAATAGAAAGCAAGGAATGAAATAATGAGGATTTTAAAAAAAGAACGTTATCCCTTTTTACCTGCAATTCTGGTCAAAGGTCTGTGTGACAGGGGCTACCTTAATTGCCCCACCCCCTTGAATTAATTCTAACTTATATTTCAGGAAAGAGCCTGACCTTGAATTGGAAGGATTGTTTAAGAGGCACTACACCACAGTGAAATTTTTTCAGGGAACATTGATGAATGCTGCAGATCTTCAAAGAGTGAAGGTAATCTCTTGAAGTGCCCCAACACCACGTACAATTTTCTTTTGAGATCTCCAGTGCAACAGATTTATTTTCAATTTTTCTGTGTCCAAGTTGTAAGCTGTAACATTGTGGTATTTTCTGTTGAAAATAAACTCGATAAACAGTTGTGATGGGTTCACTGGTTGACAAGTATTCGTAGAGCTGCAAAACAATAAGGCAAGCTCAAACAGTGGCTATCTAAAGTTTATTCCTCATTGCCACAAGCTAAATAAATAACGCAAAGTAGCAATGGTGCCAATATTTAATTGCTTAATTTATATTTTCAGTTGATAAAGTTAATATGCATAAATATGAATAATATTTTTAATTTCATATGTTTTTCACCAGCATTAATAAATATGCAATATTTCTTACATGTATTTGTGTTAAGGTGTTTTGAGAACCAGAGACAGATCAATCATATTTTTTCATGTTTTTGATTTTATGTCCTCCGTCATATTCTTTAACATTTGGAAGTATTTAGTAATTTTGGGTGACAATTTTATCAAGACAATGCATATATTTTTACACTTTTACATATTAAATATTTATACCAATATCACTTACAAAACAATGAATCTCAACAAATGATAATCAAAAGAAGTTTCGATGATGATAATATTGCTACTAACAAATGTCAACAAATTATTAATGGAAAAAATGAAAAATATAGAATGCAGTCACATGCCTTGGTAAATGAAAATTTCCCACTAAACTAATTATTGTGTTTGAATAAATAAAATTATTTATTTTTTTGGTATTTAAATGTCTGTACTAATTTTTGAATTTTCTTACCTTGGAAGCACACATTTTGTACAGTGTTTTTCTTCCATAATTTTGAAGCTAAATATTTTTTATCTGTGTTTTAAAAGGTAAAACATGTTCAACACAACTACATTTAAAAAACACGAAGATTTTTAAAATTAATTCCTTAACCATTAATCTCTTTTAGGTGACTTCTTAAATACTTAAAACAAATATTCAATAAATGTTGTTATACTGTTCCAGTGTTACAGGTTCAATTTGGTGCACACAGAAATTGCATGAACTAGTTTTTTCGTATATCACCTTGGATGTTTTTTTTCTGCCTTACATTTTTGGGCTGTTCTTGTTTCAAACTGTAGCATATATTAATTTATTTTTTCTCATTTTTCCATCATTCACCTTGTCTGCTACCATTTTGTCCTGGACATGCAGAAAACCTCCTGACCTTGAGTTGGAAGGTTTGTTCAAGAGGCATTTTACAACAGTTGAATTCTTCCAAGGCTCAATCATGAATCCCATAGATCTGCAGAGGGTAAAGGTAAGGAATAAATCAAGTTTGGCGGAGCTGTGTGTCCTGTTCATTGATGTACTTGAGCTGTAAAACTGTAGCCGTGGCTACTTCTTTTTCCTTCTTGACTGTGCTTAGCTTTTACACTAACACCATATCTTACATTTCGTTCACTGTTCTTTTCAATGTGTTCGTGCAAATGTGTTATGTGGTCACATTATTGTGTGTATACATACGCATACATTTGTAACAAAGCAGGTTATGCTGGACTCATAATTTGTAAATATCAGTTTTTTCATACGAAAACATCTGTGTAAAATATGCACTGTTATGAGAGAGGAGGGGAGGGAGTTAGAAAATATTTTATCTGACTTGGGAGATATCAGCTCTAAAAATATTGGGGGAGCGACAGATATAAACTATACTGTTGAGATAAAGCGATTCTGTACTGACGTAAGTAAAATCATTTCATGGCAAACTTTGATGATACACATAAATTCAAATCTGTGACATAACAACTCTGAGGGCCAGTGACTGGCAAGCCATTTCAATGAGTAATGCACGGTCATCATAATGAGTCCCATTGTCGATATTTTCTGACTTTTGAAATGGGAGTCCACCACTATTGCTCTATTGCTTTTCAAGTGGCTCCCCAATTGTTCTCACGATGCTGGATCAACACTGGCATTTTGGAGATTCTACCAAGGATCGAACCTAAGACTGCTCATGCCAAATGTGGGAGCACAAACTGTTCAGCTACATGGGAGCTCTTGATGATAACATATGTTCACTTCTTCATTTAATGTATGTAACAATTACCATATACAGACTACTGTATATGGAGGCCCAAGGCTAACAGTACCACATGTCACAGGTAAAATGATTCTGTGATAATGCAGCTAGAAGAACTAAGGGAAGAGGGAAATGTTCAAATTTTATGAATTTACATGAATTTTATCTACAATATTTGTAGATTTTTTGGTACATGTGTCACGTATCTAGTCCCACACCGTGGTCGTGAGGTTTAAGGCACAAGCTTTGGGCTCAGGCTATGAGATAAGTGCAGGTTCGATTTTCCTGGGAGAAGTGTATAAACTTTTCTCCTGAGATTTCGGCCCGTGTATGAAACTGATGGCCACCCACCATCATGAGGAAATTGGGGAAACCTACAACAATGACTGGGGGTTTATCGTGCTGACCACACGTCACCTCGTAACTGGTTAGATGATCTCCCACCTCACAGGCTGTTGCACCATGGGTTATTATTGCTATCAGAAATAACATATTGTCAACAGCATTGGCATTTCTTATCACTATACTGACATTACTATCGTCCATCACTGATCAAGTAATGCTTTTTGTCCCATCTCCCAAAAAATGTGTATATTTACTATTTAAGTAGTTCAGTGCAAGTTGTTTCCCTATGCCATGTAATTATTGGAGTAGTTATAATAACCATTCTTCTTTGTAGCTGATCAGTGGTGATTCATTCATTCTTAGTTTTGGACTTTTAACCACTGTGTTAATTTTAAGATACAAACTTTTCGGAGGCTGATTCTGCCTCCGTCCTTAGGGTAGTGTGTAATCTACTAAATCATACTTCAATCCCTGGACACATGATGTGTTTGGGAACAGTGTCTATATAGAGAGTGAGGATGAATGGTTGCCTTGGAGGATTATTCTCTGTGGCCCAGACTCCACCTCGTCTGCCGGTCACAAGAACTTCTTGTACATGAAGGTGCCAGGGAGGATTATCAGTAGCCCAGGCTCCACTTCGTTTGGTAGCCACGTCAAGACCTATTTTTCTATGTAGGCTGCCAGGGAGGATTATATTTTGGTGGCCCAGGCTCCACCTTGTCAAAGGATTGATACTGCTTGATATTAACCCCAAAAATGCAATACTTCTTCTGTGCCACTTACATGCAACTGTCAGACTCTGAATGGTTGTGGGCACACAGTTCACAGTCAGTGTGCTACACTGATCCTCGTTTGTATGCTGACTGGCTAAAGCAGGGTTGGAGATGTATCTATAAAGTGATACAGGTTAAAAGACTGTCTGAGGTAAGTAAAATTGGCACATTCGAGAAGAATGTGTTGAACACTTAAAACAAATCACAAGTACGGCACAATGGAGGATCCAGTCCTTGCAGCAAATGACTATGTCTATTTCGGAGCCACGTTAAGATGACTACTTCTCGGCAGGAGGGACGGGATGGGATGAGGTATGCCAAGCACCAGTGATGGGCTTGATAAGTCGAAGCTTGTTCCCCCTTATCTCATCCCACTCGGCCTGCCACATGTTAATCAATAAATTGCTTACATTGTTAAGAATTGAACAACAAAAAATATTCTGAACATCCCGAGATGGCAGAAGGTGGACGAGAATGTCTCCATCTGCATCAGCAGACTTGGCGGCAGCATCGGCTGCTTCGTTCCCCTGTATGTCCACGTGACTAGGGATCTAACAGAAGTGAACTTCAGCTCTGGCACACAAGGACACTAGACATCGAAGGATATGCTGCACTACAGGATGTCTGGAATTCAGAAGTTCCAGACTCAGGAGCACACTGGTGGAATCTGTGCAGAAAAGAACTTTCTTGACCCACTATAAATCATAGGTCCAGTCCGACTTAGTCTGAGCATAAGGTAGACTTATAATACCTTAACCTAGGGTCATTTGAGTAACCCCACTCATTGGCACTTTCGTAAATAGTCTGTGAATATGCTAGATTTAATAGTACCATATGTCACTTCACATAGGCAAGTGGCTCCACCAAGTTGCATCTTTGTGAAGCATTTCCTGGGCCACCCATGCTTGACAAGTGATCCACAAAATGAGCTACTTGGGTGAAGCTTCTACCTTTGCGAAGCAACCTATTCTACTATATATCTAGCATATGCAAATAATGTGCACCACAAACTATCCACAAATATGTTACTCAGTGGCCCCATGTGAAGTTGAAACTATTACAAGAACTAATACAAACACAGTGTGCATAAGAAATTATGGCTTCAATCAATGCTAAACCTTAAAAAATAACTGTAGTCTTACATCAGTTTAAAAATTCAAAACATGCTTGTCTTAATAAGTGGTAATAATACATAGAATAATACAGTAGAAAACACTTCCAATAAATATTGCAGAGGCAAAATTGTCAACAATATTCATGGCGTACACAATATTGTATACATATAATATGTACCCTTCTTGAAGAATTTGGGGGGCACAGAGAAGAGATTGCCTCTTCTCCCCACAAAGTTGGCACCTGTGCATACACACTGTCTGAACAGTATTCACAGAAGCTTTGTTCACTTCAGCATGTTTGCGTTCATATTTTTATTACTCTTTAGGCTAAGTGACAATGAATGATGATAGATGAAACATCCATAACCTTGCCTGATGTCAAATTTGAGCCTTCAGGTAAAAGTTCATCAGTGGACCATTCAATGTGCTTTGCCATTGAATCGGCAATAGCGCATGTCAAAAGCAGATTAACAAAGGAAGGTTACAGAGGATAATTGCAGAAAAGAGCTATTTCTATTACCAGGGAACTGATTTTTATGTAAATACATATCTTCATGTAATGCTAAAATCAATGTTATTGTGTATTACCTTTGCGAATAGTGGTATGTGCACTCCAAAAATGCTGTTTCTATTATCCATATTTTTACATATATTAGCTTTTAGCACAAATTTTGCATATTTTCAATTTTTTTTTGTTTTTTTTTTTACACATAATGCCATATTTTCAAACATTTTCTGTCATATATTCCATTTTCATGCTAATTCTGAATATTTTTTCTTGTTAGGTACCAAAGATTTCTAGTTCATCTGTATTTTGTTCGTTTTGTACTCTGTTTATTTTAAATCTTGACAATAGGCAATGCATCTGTCATTGTAACATTCTTCTCAACAACAGATAATGCAAGTTCAAGGTATCACATTAAAAATCCATTGCATATACTCCCATTCCTTCATGTCAATATAAATATGTCTTTAGGGACAATATAAGACATTCACTATTCAGCACTCAAAAGAAATTTTGGTAATCCATTTTTATTGTTTGGATTTTGCATTACAGTTAATGTCATGTAAGCCTAATATATTTTATTCAGCTAGGTGAGCAGCTTGCTTAATGAAAATTGCCATTTTTGAAAATTGTAAGTCCATATTTAATGCCTTATTTTAATTAAAATAACTAAATTTATATTTACACATTACACTTTTTAGTTCATATAAATCTGTTCCCTGGTTCTTACACGTTTATGCTGCTTTCTTTTCAAAAGCTGAACACAAATCAAGAGAATTGCCTACTTAAAAAAGCATCTTTCAGCTGACAAACCATATCCACTCTACATTCTGTATATATATATTTTTTTACACAGCACAGCTTAACAACACTTTACAGTCTAGTGTAGCACAGTCATATTTCCTAATAAGTATAACTAAGGCTCAGTGTCTAAGAATTTAGTGCAGAATTAAGTACCGTATTGGCTCGAATATAAGCTGCCCCGCATATAAGCTGCACCCTAAAATTTGAAGGAGCGAAAAGAAGATAAAGATGATACCCAAATATAAGCCGAGGGAAGAAAAGAAAATACTGGTAACCATTTACCGGCAGATTCAGGGAAATATAATTAGGTAGGTACATAGGTATTTTATTTTATCATAAATACAGTACATACAAAATACATTATCATTATTGAAAAATTAAGGTTACAATTGTGTGCTATACCTACTTCAAAGGTAGCTTTCTGTTAACTACCGGCACAGTACTTATTAGGCAACACAATTGTAAGGTCGCGATTATAAGACTCATCTTAATTTTTCACAATTGAAATTTTGATAAAATGTGCGGCTTATATTTGGGCCAATACGGTATATTCTTGACCACTACAAGGCAATGCTCCACCATTCTTGTCTTGCTTTAGAAACTTTACTCTGAATTAGTGGTTATAAGACAGGGCACCATTCTTCCTTCGTAGGTTGCTATCTCTGTTGTGTGGTAAGTGTTACTTTTTTCATCTTTTGCATTGCTTTGCCTGGATGTAGTTTTGTATTACTGATGTGTTGTTTATGTGTTTGTGTGCATGCATGTATCATCTTGTCTTTCATTGCTATCATGTATATTTGGTACCATTATATCATGTTAATCAGGTTTTACACATTTATTTGTATTTGTATTTACTCAAATGTCACAAATGGAGTACCAATTTTTTTTTAAAAAAAATCACATTTCATAGAGCTAGAAAATTACCTTAACAGTAATTTTTAATATGCATTTAGAAACATTTATTAATTAAGTAGTTTTTGTTATATTGTTGAGATGATATTTTTTCTGTGCAAGAAAAGTATGGTAAAAAGCAGTAATTTCACACAGAAAATCGATAATATACATTATACACATTTTTTTACTAATTTTATTTGAAAAGACAATGGATAAATTAGATAATGATTCAATAACTGAAATATTAACAATTACAGAAGTGCTATTTTATTAATACTAGTACAACTGCATTGGTGAAAGTGGGTAGATGAAATAAATGATAAAATGATTGAAATATCTAAGATTTGAATCCAATAAAATGGAGGGAAACTATTTTTTTTATCATGGTAGGAATATTTATGTTGTCATGAGCAAGTATAGGAATATTCATTGTAGTTGTAAATGGCAAAGTTACTTTGCTAAAAATATGATAAAATTCTGTAAGAAGTAGTGTACTGTAATTGATACAGATTATACAGACACATTGAAAAATTCTCTTCTTCCGCACGTTTGATTTCCTCTATTTAAAATTTCATATATGAAACAACTATTTGCCATGGATAATAGTTCCATCAGTTCTTTGTAAATAAAAACAAAGTGTAAGGTTTAAATGTTGTTAAATTTCCAGCATGACCATATGCTTTCATCTCTTCTTTAAATTCAAGGTTATATGTGAAACACATATTTTGTAATTTATTATAAATTTTCATGATGCCCTAATGTAGATGAATTTTGCCAGTGAAATGTTAGTCCTCATGTAACAAATTATGTAAAACAAGATTAGCAGAAGTAAATTTATACATTCTGATTATAAAAACACAGGGATTTTGACAGTTATTACAAATAGAAAAAAATAGTGTATATGTAAGTTATAGATAGGTAAGTGTTTCCATCTTGCTTTGCAAATTAGGCATTCCATTTTTGCTATTCCTCCTCAACTGGATTTTCCCTTTTTCTTTAAAAAAAATCCCAGTAGCATGTCCAGAGATTTTCTAGTGGGGAAATGGGCTTCCTCTAGAGCTTCCCTCTTCAAGTAATATTCATTCTTATTAAAGAATCTGAGGCCCATTTCATTCTGGACATGCCACTGGTTTCAATTAGCTTATGCAAGATGCAATAGTGCTTTCAAGTCTATTTTCATCACCATCACCTCAAGCAAGCATTTTAGATTGTATGTTAAAAATTTATAATTATACTAATTTATGATCTTTGCTTTATACATGCTTTTATGTGAAAATCAATGCATCTTTATCAAAGAGTGTGGGAAAAATGGCATATTCTACTATGATTAACTTTGCACTTTGATCTCCAAATTTCAATTTGATTGCTGTTATGTTTTACTTACTTCCATTTGATAACCAATTACAGGCATCCTTAAACAGTGATTTATACACACACCATAACCCCCCTCCCCTAAAAAAATCCTTCAGCACCCCCTAAATCTTTTCACAAATTTATTGTCCTTTTGGCTCTAAATTTACACTTGCACCCTCCTCCCCTAGATGGGAAGTTCTAGATAAACCCCTGCACTTAACATAATAACTTTCTTGAATTTCAATTTTCCATGTCACCTCTGATTTTAATTTATTTTGCATTATATACCATCAATAACTGCAAAATCCTGTTTTTATTTGTTTGTATTTGATTATTTAACCTCTTTAAGTTAATTGCAATCATGAGGATGAATGATAATTAGATGAGATAGATGAGGAAACATGCAGTGAAACCCTGTTTGGTACAAACCCAGAGCCTTTGGCAACAAGAACTACCAGATTACATTGCATCATCTTTAAGGCTTATTTTCTTTAAACATATAAAGTTTCTGATTTAAATCATTATCATATTCGGTATTTTAATATTTAGTTTGTACCTCAGTTTTTCCAAGTATAAAAATACTTATTTTACTGTAGATAAATTGCTGTAATATGTAGCAGAAGCTTTGATTAAACTAGAATGGATCACTTTATTAGAGACTAGAAGTTTCAAAAACCTTAATCAAAACCAATATTTTCACACGCTTTTCATTCAATTAAATCATTTTCTACATCCATTCAGATGTTTGCTAGTTATTAGTTTTTGAAGTTTATTTTCAAGGAAAATTGGAACACTGATGCTGAGATAAGTCATGAATTCTGACAATTAATATGTTATTTCTTTGGCAAGAAAAAAATTTTATCTAATTAAAATATGTTTAAAATAGAATAAGGTTAATTTCTGACATAATTTTTCTCATCCAGAAATACAATGTACATAGGTTGGGCTCAATTTACTTTCCAGACATACCTGACCAGTAGCATTATGAACATTTCGATTACAGAATGTTACTATAAACTATCCTTCCATTTTGCCAAGTTGTTGTTATGATATTGACAGTTTGAAATAAGGATATTGAGTTAAACCATGATTCAACACACATGAATACAAAGAAATTCAAGATAGTTCATAACTTCATGTCCCAGAACATAAAATTGTGTAATTCCCATTTTCTAGTTCATGCCTGTCCATCACCATATTTTCCATCTTATCTACTTGGTCAGATATGATCCATGTTTTGAAGCAGCCGAGACAAACTCTCAGGTGTTATGCCTTTGCCTTGACTGTTTTTATAATTCTGAAGACACGTGGCATGAAATATCACCTTTTGTACCATGTAATTTAATTTCTTCCTTTACAACCCCACTCTATCATGTTTATTTGTTTGCTTGTAAAAATTCCCTTTGCTTTCACGAATGAGTATCTGCAGTTGAAGATTCATAACTAAACTTACATCTGCTTATCTAATGGTTTGGATACATTCTACATTTTGTGTGTGGCATGATTCAGAAATCAAAATGCTTGGTATGAAAACCCACCCCATTTACTTCATATAAATGCAGATTTTAGCATTATCCATTCCAAGATAAGCTTCCCTGCTTTTCTGATATATCTATATGTCACTTATGATGTTTTTATATCATGTGTTATGTATTTGATATGTAAATTCTGATTTATTACTTAAAATGAAATTACTTATTACTCAATATCAATCTTGATTGATAACTAAGAACCATATATTTCCATAAGACACTATTGTTCTCACGTAATCATCTGTTAGCACTGCCATCTGTTGTCCTGAATTTCAAATTAACTATTCTTTGTATAGGTTCATGAAGCAGATGCATGTTTGGTGTTGGCTAACAAGTACTGTCAAGATCCTGATGCAGAAGATGCCGCCAACATCATGCGTGTGATCTCCATCAAGAATTATTCAGATGATATTAGAGTGATCATTCAGCTCATGCAGTATCATAACAAGGTAGTTCAGTTAATAATTGCTAGATATACAACTTTATGTAAGTGTACATTTTAACAAAATTATGTTTAGGTGTCGAACAGTATTCTTAAAACATACCAGAAGAAAACAAAAAATGTACCATTGGCCTTGTTTAAACCATGGAAACCTATATCAAACTCTAAGATCTGCTGTTAGTGCACCTAAAGGCAGTGGACCCTTGAAATTGCTATTTCTATAGTGTAAAACATTGGCCATTTGATATAGGATGGTGCATATTGCATCTACCAATATCATTTGGCAATCCTGTCGGAATGCAGGTGCGCATGCACAGAAGTCTCCCATGCAGGCCCGTAGCCAGGCAGGGGCCAGGGGAGGGGGCTGAGCACCCCCTGGAAGTGCCCTCAACCCCCCCCCCCCTGCCCCTGGCACTGAGGTCACCCCCTTGAAGTAGTCTAAGTAGCTGCTAGTATTTAGGCGATTCTCTTCTCTAGACTTTAGAAAGTACCTTCACAGGGGAGCTTCTTTATCTGTACCTTTGTAGCCCCTGTTGCGACCTCCCATTTATACAGAAATCTGTGACTTTGATGTCATTATGCAAATTCTCTCCGCATCTGTGCCAAAGGTTAACAGTTCCCAAGTTTTGGAATGAAGGGGTGTTTTATTGTTTCGGTTGGAACGTAAGCTAGGCACTATGATTGAATATTGTCCATCTTTTCTTGGGTGTATGGAGAGTGTAGTAATGGATGATTTCAGTAGCAGCCAAATAACACTTCAAGCGATCTTTTAAAAGATATAGAAAAATGCAGTATTTGTGTGATATTTCTAAACTTTATGTAACTTAATGACCCCTCCCCCACACATAATTTATCTTCATTTAACACTGTTAAACTTTTGAAAAATGGACTTGGTTTACAAAGCCACCCCCCTGATAACCCATGAGGCCCCCCCACCCCCTGGAGATCAATTCTGGCTATGGGCCTGCTCCCATGCTTAGGCAAATGCAAGTCTCGCAATCAGTCTGCCATGGAACATTGGCCGGTTCAGACACGAGTCATTGCAGTTGAGGTGTTCATCTGAATAATGGGTTCCATTCAGTAGGCACTGCGACGATGGTCCAATGAGGGTTGCCATCAACCCATACCAGAGCGTCACAACATGACACGATGGGCCAGACCCAGACAATAGAAATCCTATAGCAGCATGCAGAAACGGAAGTCTACAGGTCAGAGGAGGCACATTCTCTGGCATCCTGATGCTTCTCAGTGTAGTGCCTGCTGCGTCTCCTGAAAAGAACCAGTTCAGATCAACGTGTCCACTGGCATGATTAGCGTCTGAACAGGTGAACATTCCATGGCAGACTAGTTGTGAGACTTGCAGCAGCCTAAGCATGGGAGACTTCCATGCATGCGTACCTGCATTCCGACAGGATTGCCAACTGATATTGGTAGATATAATATGCACCACCCTGTATAACCTGTCTCATATTTTTTATGGTTTAAATTTGTGAAAATGTTCTTTGAACAGAAAAAAATATTGCCTCAAGATCCATGAATGCATTCTATGTACACCCTCAGTAACAAGAAAAGGAGTAAAATCAGGGTCACACAATCATGGAAAAACAATAATAGCAAACACAATTTAGAAAGTTATTATTTTGAGACATAAAAATCCATTGGGCTTTCATCTCAGAATCTTGCTAATGGAAAATGTACTCATTCTCATGTACATTCAGTTCAATTCAATACAATACAGTTAGTTTTAATATTTAATTGGTTGGTGAAATAGACAAAAAAAATTACCAGCATTCTACCAATCGGATATAAAGTTGACATGAATGCTTAATTAATCTCCTTAAGTAATGTTTGCAATGAGGTGACTGAATGGGGTTTTGTTCTTGAAAAAGAAACTCTGCATGACATTTACTTTACAAAATAGGAAATATGAATTATATGTTTATACTCATAAAATTAAGAAAGTTGCAGAAATTTTGCACTAAATTGTCATATTTATAAATGTATCAGATTGGTAAAATATCTGTAATTTCACCATATGTCACCTGCCGATACCAGCAGAATACCAAGTAATCTGTCCCATCTCTAATATATAATAAAAACGTACTTGTTATTTGCTGAACCGCAACCACAAGTATTGCTTGTCAAATTGTCCATGACTATCTTCATTAATTTTTCTCTGCATCCTAAGTGCTTTTAAGGAATTGATTTGTACATAAGCTGGTGCAAGCATTGTCAGCAACTTGTTTGGCATCTTGTTTCATCAATTCTTGAAGCTCTCTATGCATAAAACAAACAGAATAAACATGGTGATGGGTAATTTGATTGGCAATACTTATGCATCCCACTGTACAGGGACTGGGAAGATAATAAGTGCATTAATAGAAAATTAAATATTTGCTTGCTCTGTATTTTTTAAGTTATAAACTAATTCAGCAAGTAATTAATTTTACAGCAAGGTATTTTCATTCTAATTTAAGCAAAAGTGTCACATAAAATATGTTTCTTGTTCTAATTCAAGGCCTACCTCTTAAACATCCCATCTTGGGACTGGAAGCAGGGTGATGATGTGATTTGCCTTGCCGAGCTCAAATTGGGATTTATCGCTCAAAGTTGCCTGGCTCCTGGCTTTTCTACTATGATGGCGAACTTATTTGCCATGCGTTCCTTTAAAACGGTAGGTGCATTCTATGTATTTAGTAATATAGTGTTTTCTGTAGCATAAAACATTCACTAAAAAATAACATTTTGAACTGAGAGATAGTTTTGCCCTGTATAAATACTTCATACTTCTTTTGAGCACTAAACCTTGACAACAAGTATTATGATATTTCAGCCTTGTAGTCAACTAAACTACAGGATTATATGCCAAGAGCTTTTCATTTTTACTTAATTGCAATGTTATCCTTCCTCAATTTAATACACATTAATTTCAGAGTAATAAAAGAAATAACACACATGCACTTGGATTACTAACAATTGAAAGCATACTTGAATTATTTTTGTCATTTCTTATTTGTATTTAATATTTTTCGTTGTTTTGCTTCTATTGTAACAATTTTGTATCAAAACAAGGTTATAATTAAATATGATACATTTTTCACAAAGATCTTTTTTCCTTATGTATTCATATCCAACTAATATGCATATTACATTGCTGAATATTATTGACAAAGTGACAGAATTTTCAAATAGTTACAAACTTGCATGATATTATTGAAAACAAATGCTGAAAAAAATTTCAGACCAATATTCTGTAGTGAACACTAAAAATAGTAATAATAATATTAAAGAACTGCTAATGACTCAGTGCAGTCTGTGCAGTGCAATAAAATATATACTAGTCTGATGATACAAACATGTTAAGCATCACTAGTTGCAATCAAATTTTATGTGCTGTTTATGCTTACAAGATGCATTATTCCAGTGCAAGGAGTAAAATAAATCACTTTTCTATTTTTATTTCAGTTTCATAATTTTGTATGTAAATTTCAAGTTTTATGAACAATAACACACAGTCAGGAAATACTGTCAGGAATGCTTCTTTGAGATGTAATTTAACTATATAACAAAGTTAATTTTTTCTCCAGATACAATAATGGCTTTATAATATAAACACACACAAAAAGTTATTTCTTGGTACATTTCATGTTTTGTTTTTCACAATATATAACCACAGCAGTTGTCATCAGGTGATTTGTTTCATACTGTTGAAATGTGGTTAAAAGACCTAAGAGTAATTATAGTTCCAGTCAGTAACACCACCAGCAAATTTTGAGTGGAGAGATAGACAGTGAGAATATTGTGTGGGGCATTCATATTTTTAATATGCCCAAAATAACATGAAAATATATGATTGGTATAAAAGTACATTTATGATGTTTTTAGGGGAAATAAGGTGTGTGTTTGGCTGTGATTGGTCTATCTTCTGTCCTTTTCTGGTGTCATCACCACTCCAGTACAGACTTTAAGTATTTCACATATTATTTAGGTTCACTTGTTTTAAATACCTACTTAACCGCTAACATTTTCCCCTAAATTAAATTCCCAAACGTAGATGTTAATGTGGTAAAATGACAGAAAAATCGTGATTTCTTTCCATTTATTAATATTGAAATTGTATTCTTTTTACTTCTCTGTAAAGGAAAGTAAAAATTGCCTCCCTTAAATTTAGTTGCAAAGGAGAAAATGCTTCTTTTTCCAGCACAAAAACTGCAATTGTAATGTTCTGAATCATAATAGTATTACTTTTCTTTAAAAATGCAGATTAGTTTACTGTGAAAGGGTCAAGATTTATGGTAAGAATGATTTCGTAGTGAGCTTTCCAAAACGAAAAAAAGTTCTTGGGATTTTTTGTTACTGATTTATCTTTCTGTGCAGTCCCCATATATGCAGGCATGGCAGAATGACTATTTACGAGGCACAGGCATGGAGATGTATACAGAGACTTTGAGCCCAAGTTTTGTGGGTATGCCTTTTGCCCAGGCCACT
Organism: Lepisma saccharinum; assembly: GCF_977018435.1. Classification (NCBI taxonomy): domain Eukaryota; kingdom Metazoa; phylum Arthropoda; class Insecta; order Zygentoma; family Lepismatidae; genus Lepisma; species Lepisma saccharinum. The sequence continues at coordinate 58,298,674 of NC_139239.1, forward strand.
GAGTAAGTACAGCGATGTTGAGACGTTGCTGGGAAAAAAACCTTTCAAGATGATGCTTGTGTAAAAAAATATTGGAAAAGATTATGAACAATTTGGCTTGAAGTGTTTCTCAATTGTGCAGTGTTTTTTTTTAAAAAAAATAATTTCATAATTAAAAATTTGTAATCAAATTTGCATAAATTTCATTGCATTGTTGTCCTTTTTTCTAGCTTTTCTGAGGCTTGACTTTTTGTAGGTGCTTAGTATGGAATCATAAAGTATTACTTCACAAATATTCTGTAATCAACTACAGCTGCACACTACAATGGCAGGGTTCCCAGGTTCGAATCCCAGCCTGGGAATAGGTGTTCTTTGTGTGTGTGTGTGTGTGTGTGTGTGTGTGTGTGTGTCTCTTTATCAATTTCATCATATCATTGATCACCAATGATCAATTACATCATTGGTTATCCTAATCATTGTTGCAATTAGTGAAAAGTGGCGGAAAAGTAATGCTAAATATAAAAAAAAAAAACTATAGGTCAATTGACTTATATTGTGTGATCAAACATATCGCAACACCAAACAGAATTGAATATCTGACACTATTCTTGGCAAGTTGCCCCTCTACGCTAGTGGACACTCGGCTGGAAAAACTCTTCACCAGATGCTTAAATATTTCCTGGGAAAAGCTATTTCATTCTTCCAGAAGAGCTGCAGTTAGTTGGATTTGGCACACAGTTGATGTTCTCATTTATCGTAGACAGTGGGGTATCCAGAGGGGGCACAGGGTTACATGACCCCCCCCAAATGCTAGAGGATATTATACTCGTAATATGTAATTTACAAAATTAATAAAAAAAAATCTTATTAATTACGTATATGTACACTTTTGAAAAGTGGTGCACCCTGTATATCGTTAAAAATTTTGCTGAGTGCCGAACATCATTTGAAGTGGGTGCCCCCCCCCCCCCCCCCATACACCATTGGAAGTTGGTGCCTCTCGAACATCGACTACGTTTCTTTCATAAATCGTTTGTAAAGTTTCTCCCTGTTCTTTGTTCAGTCATGAAAGAATCAAAGAGAATGAAAGTAAGGTTTAAAGTGCATTATCCTACCCAGCACTATATGCAGGTGGTGCGATCAGAACTAAGCTCCCACTTATTCAACAATGTTCTCAAACAATGCAACGGTCTACATTGTTTATTTATTTTTAAGAAACAGCTGAATGTAGAAGAAAAGTTCTTGTCAGCTTTTAAGACACTGTCTTTCGTAAGTACGAGTACCCCTGTGCATTAGGTGTTAACATTTCTTTGCACGTATTCGAAAATCTTTCCTACAGCTACAGTATTTGTAGGGTGAGTTAAATGTCTTGAGTAAGTTCCAATTATTTGACGAATGAAAAATTAAACTGGTATCCAAATTACTAGCAGCTTTATCATGTATCATGCATGTTACTGAAAAGGACTCAGGTGCTACATTAAACTAATTATAAAGCAAAAAAGAATTAAGAAATGAAGTAAAACAGACTGTTTATAATATGAAAATATTTCTGTAACTTGTGCTTTTCTGTGTTCGCAAGGAATATGCTACTTTTTATTTTTTTGTTTTTTTTTACAATGTAATTTTTAAATATATTTGTTCTTAATAACTTGGCCGCATGTACAGATGACTGGAATTGGTACTTAAAGAAATATTAAAGTATAAAAGACTTGTTTCACCATGGTAATTGTTAATTTAAAGTAGTACTGTAATCTTCATTAATATTTATGTGTACACTTTTGGAAATTAGTGCCCCCCCCCCCACAAAAAAAACGAATCCTGGATCTGCCCCTAACCTAGAGATATTCTGTGGGATTGCGATTGGAACTCTGTGCAGGCCAATTCATTGTACCCACCTCCTTTCAACAAATCATTCCCTAACACCTCACCTTAGGGCATGATGCATTGCCATGCTGGTAAATTCATGAACCACCACCACACTGTTCCTGTAACATGGTCAGCACACACACAACTATTCAAAATTTCATTGTAGTCTGACATTGTTAAATTTCCATACAGGGAATAATTGGTGGTCTATGCCATGATATACCTCCTACTGTAATGTGTGATGTGATATGTGATCATACCCCTGTCATTGTTCCCTGCTGGAACACCATATGATGGCACAGTCTAACATCATCGTCACCTTGTAATTAAGGGGTCTCAGGTTCAATATCTGGTGGAGGCACATAGTGATCCAGATACCACCTTTAAACTACAGGTTTAAAGTCCCATCCCATCTTGATTAGCCTTTTGTGCATAAAGCAGACTTAAAACTCAATTATATTCCTATAGTTTACAGTTATTACAAGCATAAGAAAACAGTTTTTCGTTGTGACGTTTCAGGAGAACACACGCTCCCTTCATCAGACATTTATTTTCATTTTGACTAAAGATACAGTTATAACAATGGTTAGCAATTTTTTAAACAAGAAGAATCCATATATAGTGGATGTTGTCAATGTTACATTGTTGTAATATAGCAACCTAACTGTGAAAAGAAGCAGTCTGTTTTATTTTTATTGTTGTAATATAGCAACCAAACTGTGAAAAGAAGCAGTCTGTTTTATTTTTATTGTTTTAATATAGCAACCGAACTGAAAAGAAGCAGTCTGTTTTATTTTTATTGTTGTAATATAGCAACCTAACTGTGAAAAGAAGCAGTCTGATGAAGGGAGTGTGTGTTCTCCTGAAACATCACAATGAAAAACTGTTTTCTTATGCTTGTAAAAACCGTAAACTACAGGAATATAATTCTACAATGCAAGCAATGCTTACATACAAGAAAAACTATCTTAAAACTCAAACTTCACATAATGGTAGATAAGACATTATCTAAACCCAGTCCCTCTAACCAGACTCTAGAATATAGCATGAATTGTTACTCCACAGCACTTGTTTATATTGTACCATAATATCCAGTGGGGGTGGGGGGCAGCTTTTCACATCACTTTAGCCAACCCATGAAATTTATGGAAAAAATACATGGTTTGGTAATGGTTGCTTAACCATGGAACCCCATTCTCTTCACCTCCTGATGAACATTTATGGCATTGACTATAGTTGTGGTAGCTGTGAAATTGACTGATGATAGCAACACTTGCTGGCCATTTCAACAAACCACCTGTTTCAAGAGACAGTCTCTGTTAGTGTATGAAGCATTCTAGGTCAGTGTTGGATTGTGGTTGCTTGCTACCACTTCACAATCACATCATTGAAGGTTGACTTAAGAAGAACTGATATTTTTCCTACCAATCTACACACTGGTGACAGTCATGTTCAAAGTTACTGAGCTCACCTAACAACCCAATTTTGTTGAATCTCATTCGCATTGAACAACGCACACCGTTGTTTTTGTTTTTATACTGGAATGTGATGTGAATGCTTTTCAGTTCTCCAGCGTGGACAAGGTGTCCAGACACTTTTGATCAGGGTATTTTATGATAGAATTATGCATTTTTGTCCTAAAAGCACCTTAAGCCGTAGAAAAGTGACATACAGGATTGCAATGCAAAATCTATCAATGGGAGATTGTAGATCCCATTCTAACCAATGAAATATAAGTATTTACACAAGCATCACAAAATTCTTTGTCAAGTGGTTTAATATAGTTACAATACTTCATTTATTCCAGTGGCCATGCTTGCTTACTCTCCTCATTTCTAAACTGATGCCTGCTTCTCGATGTGTCTGCTGTAGTAGCAGTGACTAGGAAGAGGGTTCACGACATCACTGCAATTGCTAAAATGTATTTTGAACCTTCAGTGCAGCACCGTGACATTTACCCAGCTAGAACTTTACACCTCAGATTAATAAAACATGCAAATTAAAATCTATTATACTATATTTCTTCCTGTGGTAACATTTCAGCACATTCACTTGTTATTTTCAAGCCTTGTAAATGAAAGTTTCACAAAAAGAAGAAATATGGATATTTTATACCATTTATTAATTTGAAGTGTAACTAGTGAAAGCAAGTGTAAACTACTCTGTGCTTCACTGATGGATAAGTAATTCTACTGTGTTGATGTACTTGTCTAAAAATTCTTGTACTCCTTTCTTGTAATGAGAATCTTTATTCTACTTTCTGAAGCTTAATCCTGGAATTCTAAATCCTGGACAGCCTCATCCCAGCCCTGCTCGCAATCCTTCACATGAAAATATATCAACAGTCAGTTGTGCTCTCCTAAATAATCAATATTTTTTTATGAAAAAGTTAGAGAGAGAAAGAAATAATCATAAAAGCTGCCAACATTTTTATACATAAAGAACAAGCAACATCATTTTATTTATTCCCATTTACTAATACACAACATGCACATAAGTATGAAATAAATAAACAACATATGTTATTACCATGGAGCATAGTTAAAGCAGGTATCATTTGTTTCAAACATATTTGTTTTCACTGCAAAGACAGTAATTATACTCTCCTAACATGCAGGATAGTTCAGCAATACCAACATTTGTCTTCTTGATTCATTAGTTTGATTCCAACTTTACACACACACTAGTATCATACAAATCAAATGGGCCAAAATTTATTAAATATCAAACATTCATGGCTAATTGACAGCATTGAGTATCAAATACAAGTCCTCATATTTGTAGCTGAAAAATAGCTACAAACTTGCACATGATAACACTTTGAAAATAAATGTAGATTTTTTTTTAATACTTTTAATACACTCCTCAGGAACCAAAAGTCAATTGAAACAATCAAAATCCTAATTTAGATACGAATGGTTTGCAAATATTTTGCTTTCTTGAGTTAGTACTCGTACAGGAACACAAAAAAATCCCCTTTCCATCCTTTCAACACACAACCCCATAAGTCCTTAATGCAAGAGGAGAGAAAAGAGAAAGTGTTGGAGAAAGGTGGTACACATAAAAAGAAAATTCTACCTATTTCAGTCCCCCGATACTCAAGCGTGGCAGAACGATTACCTGCAAGGCACTGGCTGTGAGATGTACACAGAAACTCTGTCTCCCTCATTCACGGGGATGACATTTCCTCAGGCTAGCGAGTAAGTGACGGTTGCCCTCACGTTTGTTAATTTGTTGCTGAACCTCAGTAGCACACACAATTTTGTAACAGTGTTTGAATTTTTTTGACGTAGATATTTTTCTTTGCACCCTTGCATGACATCATCCTGAGCAGTAGAGCAGTTTGTAAGAACATATGTCTCACATTTTTTATGCAACAAAAACAATCGTATGTTTTTTTTTTTTTATTATTGAGTGTGTTAATGCTTATTAATAATATACACGTAGTTTTAGAAAAATTCCCAAAAGCGCAAGTGTGATGTTTTACATGAAGACTTTACAGGTTTTTAACTTAGCCTTGAATCCAGATGTAATGGTCTTCATGTTTCTACATGTCAAACCATTTGAATTTGAGTAATGAAGTTACTGAGTGATAAGCTAAGGATCTGTTTCAATATGCAGAATAAAGCATCCTTTTTTTAATGAGTTCAAAATGTCTAGGTTTGATACGTAGAATACTTCTAAACAGAGCAAAGAAAAAGTGCAAGACACACCACTCTCCTCAATAGCACACTGACACTTATACCCATCACCTAGTGTGTCCTTTTTCATACGCTATTACTACACTTTTCTGCCACTGGTTTGTACTCTTCATTTTTCTTCAACTGGCCTTGCTGTTTGTTAAATGTTTTCTGCTTTTAGTACATAACATGTGTATTTTGCATTGAATTAGTTGTTTAGAATGAATAATACATGGTTTGCATAGCACATTTATGTAACACTTACCTTCTAGTTAATATCCTGACCAAATGGAAACTAGATTTTGTTAAATTATTGTTTAGACTTAATTGACTGGGCTGAATAAACTAAAATGAATAACACAGCTGATTTTTACTTAAATATACATGTCGACTCTTACACCCACATTTGTATTTCTTACTGGAAAAATTTACAGGTAAGAAATGTACCACATCTGTTCTGGAAAGGGTGAAACACAGCAAAGCTTTCATGCATTAAATATGAACTATTGCAATAGTTCAAATAAACAGTATCAAGTTTCTGTGTTCAATTACAACACTAATAATATAATGTATTCAACTTCTTTTCCTAAAATATATGAAGATAAAGAAGATAAATTATGTTAGCTATGAAAAACACTTAAACATGTTAAGAAAACTAAGAGCCTGTGACATACATGTTATGTTCAAAGAGACGTATTCCAGAAAATGATGTGCGTATTTTAGGATATTAGGACTCAAATATATTATATAGTGGATCTCATCAATATTATAATCTATACACAATTTGTACAAAATAGTCTTTCTTACGTGAGTGGGTATAGAATTTTGAAACTACGTTTCAGGGTTCGACTGCCCCCTTCTTCAGGTTCTTTTTCTTCTAGGCACAAATCATGTTATGCTGCAGCAAGAGTGTTAAAAGGGTTAGGTTAAAAGGTTTGGTTGAAAACACTTGTTAAAAACAGGTCTCTGTTTATTTAAAAAACCCAGTTAAAAATCTTGCTATAAGGTGTTCCCCATTCTTCGTAAAACCTTATTTTCGTGGGATCCTATTAAATTGACTAAACACATTCCCTTGTTCTGCTTGCTCTGATGGTCTATTCCTGACCGAGAAGTCATGAAGGTTAATTCCCCTCCTATGCTGTTCAGCCTTCCCCTACTTGCGTCACCAATCCAACTCAAACTCTCGTTCTACCTCAACCGCACGGACCACTTCCGGAGTGACATGGAATCCTTTCTTACGATTCTCTTTCTTTGTTCTATCCCATTATTTAAGAAAATCACCCATCCTTCCTCCAAATTTCCATCATCTCTGTTCAATTTTTTATTTCTCCCAGTGCAGATATACGAGGCCTCATAAACGTTTCTATTCAATTTGTTGCCTTTTCTAATGACCTCTTTCTTTACAATCTTATGTCTGCTTATGATTGTGTGTTCAGACAATTCGGTTTTGGGTACTCCCTCCCTAATGTCGTCTTCGTGTTCCCCCCATCTTATACGCATACTTCTTCCCGTTTGTCCTATATACTCTTTACCACATTCACAACTAATACCACATACAGCTTTGGCTTCCTCAGGGTTTCCATTCCCTTTTCCTCCCCTTTTGTATTCAGTAAAATATTTCTCTATATTCCGTGGAGCCTTCATCCCACATCTTATCCCATACTTGCTTACTGTTTTCTCAATTTTTTCAGATAACCCTTTAAAATACGAGATCCCTACAAACCTAACATTCTTCTTACTTATTTCTTCTTCTCCCTCCCCTTTTGTTTTCTCCTTCTTATCTTTACTTATCTCTCACGTGATGATTTTCTGCACATTCCTTTGTATGCATTAAATCCATTTTTCCTCCCTACCTCCATTATCCATTCCTCATCCCTTACCCTTTCTTCCTCCCCAATACATACTCTTCCTGCTCTAATAAAGAAGTTGAGATTTACGTTCCTTTTAACCCTCCGTGAGTGTTCAGATTCTTTATTGATGTACAAATCCCCGGCCAATTGCTTGTGATATACCACTGTTCTTATTTTTTTACCCGTCTTAGTGAGACTAAGATCTAAGAAATTAATTTTGTCACCTACAAGGTTTTCTCTAGTGAGTTTAATGCATTCGTCTTGTTTCTCTAAACATTCAATACCTTATCAAACTCTTCCTTATTCCCAATTACGTATTAAAATATCATTCACATATCTCCCGTAGTATTTAATTCCACCTTTAGTATGTAATGCATAAAAATGCTGGCGATGATTCCGGATACCGGGTTACCCCTTGCTAACCCTTCCTTCTGGTTAAATATCTTATCATTTATGTAATAAAAGGTTGTACCCTGTTACTAAAATAAACCACCTAACATATTCCCATGCTATTAAAATGTCCACCCCTTTTTCTAACAACCACCTCTGTTGACAATCCACAGCCCTTTCCCTTTACTAAGTTCTACATTTTCTAAGATTTTTTTTTACGTCCAATGAAGAATTTTTTTTAAAAAAATGGGATAGAACAAAGAAAAAGGATCCTACGATGAGATTCCATGTCGCTCCGGAAGTGGTCTGTGCAGTTGAGGTAGAACGAGATTTTGTGTTGGATTGGTGACGCAAGTAGGGGAAGGCTGAAGAGCATAGGAGGGGAATTAACCTTCACAACTTCTCGGTCAGGAATAGACCATCAGAGCAAGCAGAACAAGGGAATGTGTTTATCAATTTAATAGAATCCCACGAAAATGAGGTTTATGAAGAATGGGGAACACCTTATAGCAAGATTTTTAACTGGGGTTTTTAAATGAACGGTGATATGTTTTTAACAAGTGTTTTTCAACCAAACCTTTTAACCTAACCCTTTTAACACTCTTGCTGCAGCATAACATGATTTGTGCCTAGAAGAAAAATAACCTGAAGAAGGGGGCAGTCGAACCCTGAAACTTAGTTTTGAAATTCTATACTCACTCACGTAAGTAAGACTATTTTGTACAAATTTTGTATACATTATATTATACAGTGAGTAACTCGCACAGCACATAAATATGTTATCGTCAATATTAAGTTAGGTGAATTGTCTATTACTTACCAAATGGCACCTATTAAGATCACAACAAATAAGTGTGCAAATCAAACCTTTGCAGGGGGCAGGACAGGCATGGGGATGTCATCCACTCATTGCTAGATCTAAGTGCTCACACACAGGAATTATCACTAGAAGAAACCTGCACATTCATTTCCCCATATATGTCATTCCCAAGTTCCATACTTGCTTTATGGAATTTGCATTTTTCATGAATTGAATTTCGCAACACAAATAATTTCCTGTTTGTTATACAGTACTTGAAATAAATCAATATTTGTAGCATCTATAGTTCATATAGAACTTACAAAAAAGTTATTCAGCTCCATCTTCAGCAATTAATTCCTGTTATAAAGATGATTAAAGAAGCTGTGCAATGGTGAACAGTTTAACATTATGTATAATTTTACTCATTAAATTTTTTAATGATTACTTTTTTTAGTCAAAAATAAGAAATGTATTAAAGTATTTTTTGTTGTGTACATTTTGCCAGTTTTACAATAGTCATAACATTGATTACATTCATAATGTTCAAAAGCTCAAAATGGCACTTGTATTATGAGAAAATTCACATTTAGAAACCTTAAATGGTGAAAATATTATCATGTTGTGTTTAAGTGTTAAATAGATGTGTTGCTTTATGTTGTCATGTGGGGGTGGGGGGGGGGCAGATAAAGTTATTTCTGACAGATATGCAAATTTAAATCTGTTGCCAAATCTCAGTGTATATTTATTGTTTTGAGATATGCAGCTTGTGATGTTCCCTAATAACTTTTGTTGCTTTTCTATGATTAGAAAAAACTAGAAAGAGACTTACTGATTGTAGATAAGTGATACTCGCACAGTGATGGATTACTTTGCTTTAAGTTATATGAATAATTGTTTCCATCTGGTCAAACGTTCTCTCATAAACTATGTTTTAGTAAAAATGAACCATGTTATGTCTAATATTTCCAAATCTTAGATAAATCATGCAAAATATTTTCTGTATAAGATTTTCAAAAATTTTAAGAGAATGAACTTGTATGTACTCTACTAACAAATAATCGTAATTTGCTATAATGCTTTTAATTTGTTTCACCAGACTGTGTTTTACCAAGCTGAAGCTTCTCTTATTGGCTATTGAAATCAAAGCAGAAGAAAATAATGACAGTAAAATTTCTATCAATCCCAGAGGTGCAAAAATACAAGCCAATACTCAAGGGTTTTATATCGCTCAGTCAGCTGATGAAGTTAAAAGGTACGTAATATTCCTTTCATTGATATCAATAATATTTTTAAGGAGCCATGGAGATCAAGTCACTGAGGAATCTTGACTTGCATGGGGGAGACATGGGCTTGATTCCCAGGGTGTGTGATTGCAGGTGGAATTGTGGCAGTAATGCCCCTGCATAGAGCAGCTCTGAGGTACACCTCTAATAAATAGGTATCCATTGGTTCCAGAAATCTTCACGTATGAGTACAATGCACAGGACACACATTTATCTTGCTTGAGTATAGAGTATACCCATGTAAAATGGGTCAACGGATTAATAAAGATTATTATTATTATTATTATTATTAATATATATTTCGTCAAAGATATCCAAAATGCGTATATGAGCAATTCCATGTGAAAGTGGACAAACAAGGTTAATTTTATTTGTATTCAAATTAAATTAAAGGGTAAACTGTGCAGAATTTTGAATTATTAATACAAACATTTGTTTCATGGCTTTAAAATAAATATTGTTTCAAAAACATTATTTTTTATAGTAGAAGTGGGATTTTGGGTATGGTGTTTCCAATTAATTTAGTTTCATTATGATATAGTAACATACAATAAGAAAACTAAATTAATTCTAATTTCAATCTAATTGTCTCCTTTATTGTTTCTATATCTTAAGCTCATAAGTATCCTACCTCATTTCTGAAACAAATCTTAGTTTGAAGAATTTATTTATGATATTTTTTATAGCCCTTGCATAAAATGGGCATGATGTTACACCTGTCACAGGCAAGAAATGTTTATAAAAAGAAGTATGTAGTAATATTTTAGGAACTAAAAGCATCTAAATGCAGAATAAAGTTTGCTTTGTGAAAATAAAATGCAATTGTTTCAGTAAACCCATATATTTCAGTTTTTTTCTGAAAGACTGAGCAAGGTCCTATAGTCAAGTCTGAGAAGTGTCACACCCATCACAATTACAAAAAAATTATTTTCTGTAGCTGAAAATTGAGATGAGAGGAATAAATATTCTGAAATTAAATAACCTTCATTAAGGAAAATGAAATTACATGAATTGATAGTTACATATTTGAAGATGCTAAGAAAATAATTTTAAAACGAATGAAAATATGTCTGAATGTCACACCAGTCACAATGGAATTGCCCATATATAAACAGGAGCAACACCAGAATTTTTTGTAGGAGAGTCAGTTGATACCATATCGATTGTGGAATAATAAGAAGTATACAATTAATAAAAAAAAAAAATCTTTGGGAAACCCCTTTGCATGAAGCACACATTATGAAATATCTGGTGCACATTTTTTTTTTTTTTTTTTGGTTAAATTTCATGTTATGAATACATTAATATGAAGTCTTTATATTATTTTGTTAAAATTTCTACAAACCTGAGTCAAGAAAATAGCTGAAAGTGAAAGGCAAATTTTGGGCAAAAAGATAAATAAAAATAAAAAGCATGTTTTTGAAATATGGAAAAAAGATCTCTTGTGGAACAAAGTATTCTTTGGATTCAGTGGAGAATATGAAAACACAAAATTCTGGTCTATTCAGCATTTTACACTTTCTTTTCCAGCTAACTTATTATTTACTATGGTTAATATGTTATAATCCCAGTTAATTTCAATTAATTTATTTTTGTCTACTGTCATAAACAGCACTTAAAGTTAGATAGTCTCAAAGTTTACGAAAACATCCTCTAAGGGAAGGGTCCTAAGGTTTAACATGGTGACAATGAGATAGGTGTAGTAGGATGATTTGTGTAATTCTTTTATCAGCAGGAGAATACCATCCCAACTGCATCCCACTTGCTTTTCTTGTTTATAATAAACTGCCATTTTCTGGTGGAGACTGAACAGTCTCCTCCTCCTTTCTCTTATGTGTTCTTTTTTCCAGATATGTTCCTATTTTATAATGTATTAAGGTAGGTGATTTTCAGTGTGATTTCTAAATTATAAGAATTGAATAATTATTTCCCTGCTTTCCATTCAAATTAAACATAAAACAATAGCATGAGCATTTGAAATTAGAAATGGTTCTCATTGAAAAATTGTTCTTACAATGTAGATTTATTGAGTGCATCATGTGGTGACTATTTGTAAAAGAAGTTTTTAATTATTGCTTTAACATCAGACATGTAGCCAGGGGATGGACTCGGGGGGGGGGGGGGGGGGGGCTGAAGCCTCTCCGAAATGCTACAAATATCTAATTTACATAGTGTATAGTGGCAATTAATTTTACTTCTTTAGCAGGATTAAGCATCTTGTATAATTAAGTTGTAATGTACGTACTGAGAAATTGATCTTCAGGGCTTCTATTTCCTCACTCTTTGCCTTTAGATGGCGGTTGCTGATAAGGGATGAGCCCCCCCCAAAAAATAGTTCTAGCTACGGGCCTGTTGAACATTATTTCATTGATATTTGTTTCTAGCTTTATATACAAAAGTACAATAAATAATTTGTAGCCTACATTGTGTGATTTTTTCCAAGTTAAAGCCTCATTCATAGATTAAAAAAGCTGAAATATATTAATTTATTAATGATTATTGCAATTTATTTGTAATTATTTTTTTTGATCAATGGTAGAAGGGATGAATGAAAAGTAATGCCTTCAATAGTTGGCAGCATTGATGCATAAGCACTCATTTATTCCTTGAAATCCCTACTTTCACTCCAATGTGCGCGAGAAACAATTATATGAAAGTGGATGTGTATTCATAGGTCTTGAAATGGAGGCATGGAAAACCATTCATTAGTGCAGTTTAAACAGTGTGCTTTGTTTGAATTCCCAGCTGTTGAAGGCATTGCTTCAGGTGATATTGACCAATATTCACCAATGCGACTAGTGTGTGTCATTGGATCAAAAAGTACAAAGAGCGTGAACCTGGAATGACTGATTTGTGCGATCAAATATGAGGCAAACATTAAGACCAGTAGTTGTTACATGCCTTCATTTCAAGAGCTATAGCAACACTCGCCCCTCTTCATATAACTCCTTCTCATATATTGAATTAAAAGTAAAGCTAACCGAGGAATAAATGAGTTCTTGCAGTGCATCATAGTGCTGTCATCTCTTGATGAGTTGTGTAATCCATCGTTTTTCCATCATGGTTTTTGTATTTTGGTAATCAAATTTTTGTGAAAACATTATAAAAGTTTCACATTTAATATCATATTTTTCAACTAATTACAGGGCATGGTTTTACTGCAAGGCATGTCATGAAGACATCAAAGATGAAACTCTAATCAAGAAATGTAAATGCAAAAACTGTGAGTATAAATCTGCTTAACATGAATTTCAGACTCTTCAATCATTACTATGTTCTTCCGATTTGAGACTTCTCTTGGCTTGCTATCAATCTCTCTTCTTTACTCATAAGAGATTGTATATCTTTCCCTTCTTTATCAAGGAGTGATGGTTGACTGACCCTCCACCCATTGCAGTTGTAGGCCATGGGACCTGATCTTGGCTGATACATGAAGCTATTGCTGGATGTAATTTATTATTTTTTACATGCATGTTTAACCAACATTAGAGCCTGCATCATATGGATGACCCATACACGATTTGGCTCTTTCTTGCTTTTAAGAAACTTTATATGAAATAATATTCAAGCTTGCAGGATAAGCATGACATGGCATAAAAATTAGTGTGTGTATATATAAATTACACGAACAGTATTGTTATTAATAATTTAAAATATCTTAATCCACTGTTTTTTCTTATCATCAATGTGTATTAAACTGAAAACCAATTAGGTCCTTTTCTTATTTTTTTAAAAAAAATAAAGGATTGATGAAAATGCCTAACAGTTTTCCTTTTGAGTTTTCTTATCGATTTGAACTTTGGTCCTTGCTACATGCAATATATACTAATTTACTCATTTAGAACATTCTATTCACACATAACTGAAGAAAATTGTTTTCTAGAAGCCTTAAATGATAGGAATATTGATTCACAACTTGCGAGGAATAAACAAATAGTTGAGAGGGGTAAGCATGAAAATGTATACATCGATATAAGAAACAAGACTTCTTACTATATTTTGTACTTATTAGGGAGCATGCATTGCAGATTTTATCTAGTCAATATCAGAGAGTATTTGTTGTAGTTTAAAAACACAAACGATATGTGTATTATGACTTTTCGCAATCTAATTGTTCCAATATATAATACAGCTTTTGATAGACCTTTCAATGCATTGAAAAACGTACATTTTTCTTTGCTGAGAGCCTCAGGATTGCATAAAGGTTTCTGAATTTATCCTTGAGAATAGTTGTTCCCAAACTCGCTCAGTTCACGATATACTTAGTATATCAGCATTTTTACCATAGTGCCCTGAATCAGGAAATACATGACAAATTAATTTGATAGTCACATAAAGTTATGTGAAATATAACAACATATATAGGGAAAATTCATGCATTTTTTTTTCAAATTCAATGAAAATTAAATATTTTTAAATATCTTTGTATAGTTTTTCCTTTGATTCACATGCCATACAGAAAGGATTTTTTCAAACATACTTTGGGGGGGGGGGTATTATGTGGTGTGCATTCTTTCACTGTTGAACTACTACTTCTATATCTTACACTTTTGTTTCTATTTTGATGGACTTATTTTAAATGTCCCACAGTGTCCTGGTCAGTGGCATCTCATTCCATTCATTCCCATTGTCATAATTAGCCAGAAACAACAGAAAAGAGACAGAAAATAAGAAATAATGCAAATAGTGAATTAGTATGAAAGCATGTTTTTATGCTTTTCTCCACAAAGAAAAGGAAACCACAATATTTTTGTCCAACGTCAGGGCAAATGAAACTTCTAAATGTGTGTAATTATGTGACACATGAACACTATAAATTCACAAAAGAACATGGGATGAGTTGGTGGAGACTGGTTATTCTCAGTATAAAATATATTGAAAAGACCTCCACACACCCTATGTTCTTCCTTGGCTGTAGTTCACAGGAGACAGCTTTCTTTTTTTATCGTAATTTTGTGGAAATCACACTTATATGACTATTAGGCTATACTGATGTATTTGAAATGTGCATCTTTTAGATTTGTTGAGGATTATAAGTGATACAACATCATGATTTGTTTAAGAAATTTTTTTTCATTTCCTTCTTTCATTTTCTCTTTTTCATACTATGTTCTTTTTTTAAACTATTGAAATGGTTATTCTGAAAGTGCTATTAATTTTCAGTCACTGTTGCTTATAGTTATAAAGTGTTCCATTATATATATTTTTTTATTTATTATAGGTTTGTATTACTGTTACTCATTGCAAAAATCACACTGTTGATACTTTGTGGATTTTTTTATTAATTTAACTGACCAATTATGTTCAGTCTTAAGGAAATTATTAAGACTTTCAAACACAACATTCAAGAAGTATGATGAAGCATTGAAAAATTATTATTTAATTTAGTAAATAATCAAAATAATATATTTATTCCCAACAGTAGAGTGATAAGATAATATTAACAGAAACTACCAACAAAACTGACCTTCATGAATGCAATTTTTTACAGTTCAGGTAATAAAAAATCAGCATTTGTATACAATAAAGTACCAATATAAAATTAACTGGCGCAGATAACTATGGTTATAAGTTATATTTATTGTACTGATATGATGCAAAATAGCAAATATTTCATGAAGATTCTATTGAGCTATCCTCCACCTTCATATATAATTTGGTCCCCCTCTTGAGTCTACAACTCAGAATTTTACTACTTGTTACACTTTGTAGAAATACTAATAACCTGCAAAAATACATACTTTAATTGTAGATTATTTTAAAACAAAGTCTGAAATTATGCTGAAAGTTCATAGTACTGAATTTGCACTTTTACAAAAATAATCTTTTTTTTACCACATATCTCTACAAGTAACAGAGCTGACATTATCTAATATCTATAAAGCTCTGAAATGGCAAGAATCACCAAGTGTGATAGAAATGTCTTCCTCTCATAAACAAAAAATACCATAGAAATCAAAGTAGTAATTTGAACCACCAACATTCAAAAATGAGAATTTGTATAATTGGTTGAGCAATGATTACTCTTTTCCAGGACCATTTTATGTTGAGTGACCCTTATTTATTGTTTAAATTGGTCAAAACTTCACTATTATTATCAACAAACTGATATGTCAATATGCATTTATCATCCAACACTGATAATCTTTAATTTATTGAGTTCTTAATATGTAAACAATTTAATACTGAAATTAATGGCACTAGATGTATTACATACTATTCAAAAGAGCACTTAAATGTAAAGTGTTTTTAAATCTTTATATAAACTGCCTTGGTCAGCAACTTAGTGTTTTTAATATGGAAACAAGGCTTAATTATATTGCCACTTAAATGTGTAGAAAAAGATCACAAATGTGTCAAATATATCATTTCTACATAATCGGCCGGCCCAGTATCACATATTGAATAATATACATATACCATTTTGTGATGTGTTTCTTTTCACATTTTAATTTAAAGTTGTTTGAAAAATAAATCATTTTTATTTAAATACATCAATTTGAAAATTTAAACACTGAAACAATTTGATCTTGAATTATTAACTTTTTTATCTTATACTTGCCAGCCCAGCATTCTATAATGTTTAAATTATTATGTACTACTTATTGCTGCTTAGCATATTTTAGTACAAAAAGATATTCTATCTTCAATCTATTGGTGAGGAAAGGATGAATATGTAATTCTTCAGTTCATCAAATATATATTTATAAATATTTAGTGAAAAATAATAAAAATATAAATATATTTTGGTATCTACAATTTATATCCTCCTTGTGGTTATTTCATATTTCATATTCTTTATTTCCGTTGACCCATGTCCATAGGTATGGATATGTTTATAATAGAGTTGAAATGGATTTAATAGGTATTTTTTCAATAAATTCATTGTTAATATGTTTGAACTTTGACTGCCATAAACAAATTATGTGAAATTCTTAGAAAAATATACTCTGAAATTGCAGTTTGATTTATGTACATCAATCAAGATTTGCAGTGAATAAAATAAATAAATACCAGCATGATATCACCTTAAATAAATATTTTAAACCTTCTCTCATAGCAAGCGAGATGAACTTTTTGTTTATTACATATCAAATTTAAACTTTGTATGTTTAACATATTGATTAGTTATGACCAAAT
Source organism: Lepisma saccharinum (assembly GCF_977018435.1). Taxonomy (NCBI): domain Eukaryota; kingdom Metazoa; phylum Arthropoda; class Insecta; order Zygentoma; family Lepismatidae; genus Lepisma; species Lepisma saccharinum. The sequence continues at coordinate 58,315,664 of NC_139239.1, forward strand.
GTTATCCATAAATAAGCTGAACTAAACTGTTTGATGTAACAGCTTTTTTAAGGGCCTGAACGTAGCATTCATCTTTTCTCTGCTTGACAAGTGGTTCATTCATTCCATCCCATCACCACTTGGTCTTGGGAACTGGTTAAATAATCTTACCAGAGTAGGGAAAGAATGCACAAACTCTGCGACATTCGATAAACAACTTTCACAGATGTTATGTATTCATAAATTAATCTGATAATTATATAAAGATGTTTAGAATATTTGTTATCAGTAATGTATGAGTGTTACATGTGTAAATTCTATGAGCCATATAATTGGAAAAATCAACATTAAATACATAAAAGTTAAAGAAATTTCTTGTTTTAACTTTAGGTACAACAATTATATTTAGATTTAGACGATATCTTCGGCAAATGTTTTATTCAAAATCAAAATTATAAAAACCTAAGAAACACTATATTACATTGATTTAACTGTAAATAGGAGCTACTATCTCTTACTTCTCTGTGGCATACTTTAAAAAACACAATTTTCACTCCTGCATGAATATGTAATGACAGTGTTGTAATATTGTGGCACTTTATAATTTTCATAAGACTCAGCAAAAGAAGTGTTTCTGTTTATACATTATTTAATAACAATTTAGCATTAAATAAAATGATTTATCATTGCAATGTTATCCCATTGAAAGAAGTACTGTAACACATTTGATCTTATTGGTCATTATCAAAACTTATATAATCCGAACATTAATACTTGGACCAGTCACATCTACTAAATCTAAAGTAATGTATTATTTTTTTCTTTATTCAGTGTAGGATTAACCAATTCTTGAATTTTGTTTACATTCTTCAGTTATCACCACTTTCACATCTTGAATATTTTCATAAATAATGACATTTAATGTATGAAGTTAAAGATGCTTTTCTTAATGAATGAGGAATTGGGTGGTGTGAATTATCTAATTTGGCATGGTCTTTGATTCATGTTCAAGACCACTGGTCAATGGATACATACATATAATGACAACAAAAATGAAGTACTAAAACCTGATACTACATGTATTGACTTCAAATCTGACTATCTCAAAGAGTTTGAAGGAAATACTGTTCCCATCACTCTATTATATTGCATTTTTTGAGTTTCGATTTACGTGTGACGTAGTTTGCTAGGATTGGGCATTTAAACTAGAATCTGCTTTACTAGAACTTAATTACAAGCCATTAGGCAGCCCAAAGAATCCCATGTGGGCTGAATTTTCATTATAAAATGTCTCACATGAATTCAGAATTATAATCGATTTTGAATTTTCCAAACCCATGACATTAGGAACCAACATGAGTGATTTGATACTTAGTTACAGGGTGATTGAGTTAGTGCTGTCGCCACTGATTTGTATCTTGTAGAACCATGCATGTTAACCTGCACATGTAAACATTTCTCTATGTGAAGAAGTCAAAACTATTCAGACAGTTGAAATTATTGATTGGTTGAGTTGGTGTTTTAAGTCCATTTTATGCACAGTAAGGCTAATTGGGACTGGACCTATAGTTTAAAGTGGTATCCAAACCACTACGTGCCTCCATCGGGTATCAAACCTGGGATCCATTGATTGCAAGATGACTACACTACCACTGCACCATTATGTATGAAAGGAAGGGGAAAAATCACTTCTGCAAACGCACGGGTTGTAACAAGAACGTTATCACCTGCCTTGTGTAGCTTGTGTACCTTTTACCCCTTTCACCTGAGAAAAAGCAATGACAGCTGTGCTTTTTCAAAGAAGTTTAAAATTCATCCTGTTGAATTTCTGTTGAAATCAATTTCCATGAGATTTGGAACCTAACTTGTCTTTCCTGATAAACTGACAACTGCTGTCAACGTTAACACTATTATGTCAAACTTGCATTCTGAACTTGTCATATTAATGCTCTACCTCACAAAATCATGAAATGTATATTTTCATATATCTTACCCATAGAGAATCTCAAATAGAATTTGTAGAATTTCACCTGTTTTACAGAAAAGAGTATTAAACTGAATGACATCTTAGACACCACACTTGAAAATGAGGATCCAACAGACTTAAATAGATTGTGAACATACAGAATAATGATTAGAAGAATACACTTACTTCCTCGGACAATAACCTAGGGAGAAATGCATAAAGAAACACCATGCAAATGGATATACATAGTTTCTGCATGTTATAATCCATATTTGGTTAGAGATTCCCTTGTATAAATTGGGTAAACAAAAATATTAACTTCAGGAGGTGGAAAATATATAATTGTAAACAGGAGTAAGTTCAAACTGTGGGAAATTTCCTACATGTAGATGTATTCGTGTAAATGCACACACCTGCAGGCTATTTAGGAAGAAAAAGGGAGGGGAAGCAGGTATGGTACTTAGCCCTATGTTTCAATGTCATTCTCTTTGCTATATGTGTGGAATTGCTTGCAGTCCAACTAACAAATGCCATAAGTGTTACATGACATATAACGCTAGTTATCGAATGTGAAATTTTTACTTTCAAGGAAGAGGAGGAGGAAAGTAGATTTAGCAAGTATTAAAATGGTATGACTAGCCATTAAGTTTGTGTTTATGCAATCACTTTGGTGGCTAAGCTAAGTAGTTGGTTTTCGATCTCGCAACTGAAATTCCCGAGTTCGAGTCCTAGACTGGGCATGGTGGTTGTTTGTGATTCTCCCTCAATTTCCTATTATTATCACTCATCCTGATTGTTGCAATTAGCTGTAAAGTTAGAGACGAGTTAGGTGAGATTTTTCCTGTAAATATTGTAGGAGTTGGTTTAATGGTAAAATTTCACATAGAGAAGGTAAATGCTGTTGACACCTATGAAAAATATATAGTTTGAACAACTAGCAGCACAGATTTATATTTTCGCTGGCTACATATCAACTTAATTGAACCCAACGCAACAGAAGTTTCACTTGAAAGTTGAAATCTATTCAGAGTGCTTGTTTAATTTGCACTTTGGCCAATTAAAAGAAGGGTTGTCCAACATTTTACGCTAAGAAGGAAAATGTTTGAACAATTTGTTTGAAGAACTATTTTCAGTTTTGATAAATATTGTAACTGAACAAGCAGCTAGAAAAATGTATTATTTTTGCATATTGTTGAACTGCCTTATTGGCAGTACGGGGATATAGCAGTACACACACTCGCTTTCTTTTCTGACCATATTTATTATGGCACTGAGACAATGCGGACCCTGAATGTGGACAAGAAGTAGACCTCTCTCACTTACCTAATGCCTTCTCTCTCCTGCCCTGGTAGCTCCTCACTTCGAGAATGCCACACTCTCTCTCCACTCTCCCACAATCTTCTCTCCACAGTTCCACAAATGCAACTCCCCGATTAGCCACAACTTCCTCCTGGCCAATGTCTCCCAGTTTCCATTACTCAGCAATGACATTGCCCGATCGGAAGTCGCACCTGCATTCCTATTTCAAGGCCTCCTTCTCTGTTCACAATATATTATGAAAACTTCAAAATAAAACCCTTTCAGTTAGTTCCTATACAGTTGTTAATAAACAGATACAATATATTTCCAACTAGCGAAATGAAAAATTGATGGAGTAAAATTAATTTTATTTATTTATGTATAATTAATTTTTTGGCAGAAGAATTAACCATAACATTGAATAGTTTGGTAATAACCAGAATTTCAGAAAGCTAAACTGACTAATTCACACCCTTTTGGCATTCTGCTTTGATTGACCCTCTTGTTATGTGTGGCATTGACTTGCATGCAGATATAATGTCCTAAAGGTCAGTGTTTGGTCAGTGAGTAAATGACACATCCGTTCCTGGGAAGTACTTTATACAAGGTAATTTATATATATTTAAAGAAAAAGAATGAGTAAAAAAAGGAAATCGTGTCAAATTGCATTGATTATGGCTCATACCCAGTAATGTTGGCATGACACTTTCCCTTCTCCTTGCTTGGTTACTTCAGTAGATTTCTATAGAGCGATTCAGGGATCACATTCCAGTGGTGAATTTATTTTTAACCTTGAACAAATTTTTATTATGATACTACTTACTTTCTCAATCTAGTGGTTTTCTAATAAACCAGCTGACCCTTCAACTTCTACACATAACATTTTTTCATATCCATTGTTATACTTTATCACTTCTTTTAATGTTACAAAACTTGAAACAAAAATCGTTGAATAAGATACAATTTGCAAATATGTTGTATTTTTTAAAAAATAATTATGATGTATCAGGTTCTAGGCTGCATGCACACTTACATGATAATTTATGTTTTTATTTCAGCTTTCTTGTATATTATTACTCTTGTGAGCTGGAGATTTTTTGTGTGAATTTTTCTTTTCTTAAAGTAGCCTTTTTTTAAATCTTGCATATAATTTACATGCAGTAGCTTCTTTCTTAATATGAATGCAATTTAAAATTCAAGATATAATTCAATACACATAATAAATTATGTAAAAATGAAGATTAATGAATTTATTGGGTACATAATATGGAAAAAAAACAATACAATATTGACTTCATGTGTACAGGTAGGGTTGTATTGACTTCCAACCACTTAAATGTTTTGGCATCTTGTTTTTATCTCTAATTTAATTTTTTTATGTATATTTATATAACTGAAATGTAAATATCATTCAGTATATCAACATTGTACAACTTTTGAGTTTGGAGTTATATATATATATTTAATGTCTTCAGAAGTTAAAAGAAATATAGTTAAAATCATACACTAGATATGTTAACTATACCAGTTCCAGAATGAATGAATCATACGAGATTTTCCATTTTACCTTGTTCACCCTGCACACTGAAGCTAGTAAAAATAGTTATCTTCTCCAGTGCAAGTCTAATGCTAGAAAATATTACCTATATTCTTATCAACAATCACGTAATCCATTATTACGTTTAAATCTTTTCTTTTATGAGAACTTTAAACAAATAATAAAATCAATGACATAATAGAGCTTCCTGCACTAATGTAATCCCATGTGCATTATTTCTTTCATTAACTCATCTAAATTGGCTTCATCACACCATAGAATATATCTGACTACAGTTTCCAATATTCACTCTCTCTAGATCAGAGCTGTGTGATAGCACCCTAATAGTTATCTAGAACAGATGGAATTTTAGTTCTAAATGTAACTTCAAATCACATGTTATTATAGTTCTTAAACACACTGCAGAAAATCTGTCTGCAAGACATAGCCTTAAAGCTCTTGTTTTTTCCTTACCAAACCCTTGGGCAATCAGACATGTCCTTCTTGTAAGGACTTAGTCGCAGCTGACAGGTTAAATTCTCAATATCTCTCCCTTACCCTCCCCCCTATAAGTTCACTTCTGAACATTTTATTTCTTGTTTCATGCTTTTGTAACATCACCCCACCTTCCCTTACCCACCCTCCACCATGTCAGACAGAACATATGAATAATCAAACATCCAGAGAAAAGAATTTTGCATTTCATTCTGACTGGAATAGTTGACAAGTCACCACCTGTAAATTGTTTTTAATTTCTTTAAAACCTATTCCTTATACTGTATCACTTGGACTTTTAGCTCTATTTTTGTTTTCACTCCCGCATTTTGAATTCGACTTTTGTCTGTTTTTATTGATTCAATGTTAATTTTTTCTAGTCAACTGTATCATATTTAGATGTCTTTCTATGGGGAATTGCACATATATACATGATACAGATTGCTACAAACTAATTAACAATCTAATTCCTGCAGATGGAAACAGAACTAGTCTCTGAAACATAAGAGTAAAATACAAAAACAGTTTTTAAAAGTCTAAGGAATACAGCATGAATCAACAACCACTGATCACTTACAAAGAACATAATTTCTTATATTTATCATAATACACGCTTCTTCTAGCTTCTGTTGACCAATGCAGAAAATCTGAATGTAATGTTGACTTACAAAATGATGTGCCCTCAGGATGTGGATTTCTATGAGATGTAAATGTTTAAAAATTCATATTAAATAATAAAATGTTAGTTCTCCTTTTAACTGGTATTATATTCATTATGTGGACTTTGAAACAAATATTTTTTAGATCGCAGGAAGATAAAAATAACCATATGAATGAGCTATATAATTGGCTCTTGATTTGTAATATTTTTATTACATAAACTATTTTATATTTCCTTAAAAATTAACACAACTGAAAGTTAGTACAAAATTTTCTTCTAATTTTCCCACATATACAGGGTCATTCAGAATTTCTATTACACACTTCTAGGGGTTGTAGAGGGGACTTAGTAGATCAAGTTTTGATAAGGAACCCATGTCCGGAAACGTACCATTTTGGTTCTACACAGATGACAAGATCACATAATTTCACATCTCCCGCTTCACGGTAGGAAACCCATATTGACGGAGGGCGATGTCTTCAATCACCTGATGTCATGTGTGCTGCTTCCAACATCCGCTGTTTACAATCCGGTGTGCTTCGACCTTCACGTCAGTTGCTATTCAGTTGTGGCTGCAGACAGTTCGCTGTTTACAATCCGGTGTGCTTCTACCTTCTTGTCAGTTGCTATTCAGTCATGGCTGCAGACAGTTCGTTGTTTACAATCTGGTGTGCTTTGACCTTCACGTCAGTTGCTATTCAGTCGTGGCTGCAGACAGTTTGCTGTTTACAATCCCGTCTACTCCGACTTTCACGTCAGTTGCTATTCAGTCATTGCAGAAGACAGTACAGTATGGTTGAATACAAGTTTGTCGAGGGCCTCCCCCATGGCGCAGTGGTAGCGTCATTGCCTTGTAATCAAGGGGTCCCAGGTTCGATTCCCGGTGGAGGCACAAGTGGTTCGGATCCCACTTTAAACTGTAGGTCCAGTCCCGATTAGCCTTACTGTGCATAAAGTGGACTTAAAGCACCAACCCAAACCAAACAAGTTTGTCGAGAACACAGACATGTTGTTAATTTACAGCGAAGCTGGACGTAATGAAAGAGCTGCACAACATCTGTATGCAGAGCATTTTCCGCATCGTGTCACTCAATCACATACCGTTTTTGCCCAATTAGAGCAACGGCTGCAAGAAACAGGTAACTTCAAAGTTAACAGGGCCGACTGTGGTGCTCAACGGACATGCCACACTCTCAACGTTGAAGAGGATCCTTCATCGCACTGACGAGAACCCGTCGACAGGCACTCGTACCATTGCACGTCACATGAATGTGTCTCAGAGCAGCATCTTGCATATTCTTCATGACCATCAGCTTCACCTGTACCAGCCCCAGAGGATACAGGCAATGGGTCCGGCAGATTTTGTACCACATGTCAATTACTGTGCATGGTTTCTACACTGTTGTGTGGAAGTTCCCAAGTTTCCTCAGCTTGTTCTTTTTATAAATCAAGCGCATTTCACCAGGGAAGGTGTTTTAAACAGTCGGAAACAGCCACATTTGGGATGACGAAAATCCTCATGCCATACATTCTCATGGATTTCAGCAACGGTTTGGCATCAATGTATTGGCTAGTATCATCGATGGTCGTCTGATTGGGTGATACCTTCTTCCAGGCTGCCTAATGGGTCTGAGGTACTTGACCTTCCTGCAAGAAGTATTGGCGCAGTTCTTGGATGATGTGCCACTGCACATTTACCAGCACATGTGGTTCCAACATGATGGCGAACCAGCACACTTTTCCCATGATGTCCGACAACATCTCAATCAAACATAGCGGGACAGGTGGATAGGTCACGGTGGACCAACTCCTTGGCACCATGATCGCCGGATCTAACTCCTCTTGATTATTTCGTATGGGGCCACATGAAGAGTCTTGTTTATGAGACACTTGTAGTGTTGGAGGAAGACTTGGTTGCACAAGTTCTAGTTGCAGCAGACACGATTCAGCACACATGAGGTATTTTTGAGCATGTGTATGCAAACATCCTTCGGAGGTACACTGTTTGCTATGAACTTCAGGGTCGCCACATCGAGCAGCTCTTGTAGTGAGGCAGGTAAAGCGGGAGATGTGAAAATATGTGATCTTGTCATCTGTGTAGTACCAAAACTGTACGTTTCCGGACATGGGTTCCTCTACAACCCCTAGAAGTGTGTAATAGCAATTCTGAATCACCTTGTATAAACACAACAGATGTCAGAGTTTCTTTAAAAATTGCAAGTTGATAAATTAAACCATAATTCTTTCAGAAAGTAAACATGAATAAATAAACTAAATGCTTTTTCTGATAATGCAAACAGATATATAAAAGAAAATTGGCTAAAATATAAACCACCTTCCATAAATTTATAACACATTTTGCTTTATTTTTCAGAAAACGATGCAACACATTCTACAATTGTATTTCAGTAACATTTATTAATGTAAAAAAATAAAAATAGAAGTGTTCATTCCTCTGTGTACTGTTTTGAATAAAAATCGTAGAGACTCATTACCATTGGTTAAAGTTCCTCTTCCTCGCAGCATCATAATAACAAATGGACTCGTTGGTCGAGTACAAATGACTCTGCCTATGTCTCATCACTGAAAGCAAAAAGAAAGGAATAGGTACTGAATATGCTTGGTTTCCCATTCCAGATGTGGGGATGATCATGATGCAGGCAGGCATGGTCAAGGGTGGCTTGGCTCCATCAAAGCAAACCTTTACGGAGGGTAGGGCCTGCTCTGCTCCTCTTGTCTGTCTGCCGCACCTTCGTTTGCGCTCCTTGCTAGATCCCAGAATGTGCTGCCTTGTTGGGGGATGTGTCCTTTGGTGCATGTCTTATAAATGGCTTTAGATAATTGCGTTGAAAAGATCGTAGTAGTTGCTAGCTCTGGACTAAGGCATGGGATTTATTGTGGGATATCTCGTAAATACATATACATATATGATTTTTCTTTTTTAAAATATTGCAGCTTACGTATAAGCTTGATGTGGGATCTGATTGTGCTTCGTACATTACTTTTTCCTTACTAACAAAAAGAAATATATATTGACTGGAATGTTTTGCTGCCAAACGGACACATTCTCCTACATTTTGTAGGTGCTTGCAAAAACTAAACAAATTCATAGATGCTGTCATTTCTCCTTTAAGGTAGCATATGCTAGTTGTTGGGGGACAGAATGAAGCTTAGTCTTTTTAAAGCCTTTATTTACTCAATTGTTGTTACTAGGCATTGCCTGTGACCAGTGGAACACACATAAATGTTGAGGCTTGGTATGAACTGCTGCAGCCTACACGTACAAAGTACCATGTATTATTATACATAAATATATATATTATTTTTTATTTCTCGTATGCACCCACCTATAACAGCAGGTAACACATACTTGTTTTGCAGTTATTTTTCCCTTCTCCTCCCCAACTAACATTGGTCTCCCTTTTTCTCTGCTGCTGGACAGTGGCCACATTCAGGAAAGGAGTACGTGCCGTGCAGATGGTGGGTAGGGCAAGTACGTATCGTTCTCCCTGCCTGTGTGTCTTCCATAGGTTGGAACCTTTAACCATCACCAATACAAATACTCAGACATACAGACAGACAGTCCATCTCCGATCTGTGTCTCCAGTGTTATCAGCCCTAATGTCTCCCGATAGTGTTAAAAACCACTGATTGTGTGTGCATGTCCAGATTTGTTGTTTTCTATCAATACTCCTTATGTACACTGTCAGTCTGAATGTATCTTTCAAATTTCTATCCAGAAAAATTGATTAAAGTCCATGTCACGGTCATTTTACGTGGAGCAGTTATGAGGGGAAGCACTAGCCATTGTTTTAAGTGTCTGGCGGCGAGATGGGTATTTGTGTGGTTAGTGCAGACCGAACGTGTAACTGCTCTGCTGCCTCACTGTTTGTCAACTTGCACCTAACTTGATCTACACTTAACATACTCCGCACCGTCACCTGCAACCTTTTTTTCCATGCAAAGAGGATAGGGAGATAACCGACAGAAAATGGCGATTTTTTAAACACACTCAGGCAGGAATAGCACAGTTAAAATTTACTTGCGAGAACAGTACTAGGCATATATAGGTGAAATCTTGAAATCATGCAATGAATCGTGCAAAAAAGAATTTAAGTGGCGTTACTGCAGGTAGAACTTTGTGCAATAACATTTACGCGCACGTACACATGTTTACATTAGTTATCCTTAAAACTGAGAAATAATTACCTGTTAACCCTAATTTTCCACTCTCTATGATTTGCATTAAGTTTGTTCGATATTAAAATGATGCCTGAGGATATGAAAAAATGTGTTTATTTAAAAAAAAAAAAAAGTTAATTTTTGCATTATTGACTTAAAATGTTCTTTCCCTGATTAAAATATAATTCCCAATTTTTCTCATGTCTTTCTGTTCACTATCTTCTCTACTCTCTTTGCTCCTTTTTTAATTCACACCTTCGTATGTACAAACATATAATTATATAAATATGTATCTGTGTATCTTCAAATGCCATTCCTACATAAAGTAGCTTTTAAAGAAAGAAAATTCTTTGTCTATTTCAAGTACTGAAGTAATTTTACACAGAGAGAAGATCTTTGATTTCAAGTTTGTTGCAATTTCACATATTTGGCATTTTTCAAGCAGAATGATTAGAATGTTGACTGCTTATCTTCAACAACTTTCTGTCATGAGCAAGTGACTTTTTTCCATTATTTTGTCTTATTCATGTTTTAAAACTGCTTCTTCTACCTCTCTTAACGTGCTACGTTAGGTGAGGATTACACATGTGCAAGTAAGTTAGGTGAAATGAATATTCAATCTCATCAGTTGCAGTTAGGCACCTGTCCTGTCTTTCACTGCGTTTATCTTTCCTCGATCACTTTTGTTTTCTCTTTCTGTATCTTGTTATTATTATTTCCACCAGCTGTAGTCTGTTCTACCTCCTTGGTTTCTTCTTTTCCACCCACTTTCTGTTTTCATACTTGGCACTGTTAGCAGAGGGATGGGGCTATACCTGTATTATGCACCTCAGAATGAGTCTGAATTTGATATACCCTGTACGGTGCATGGTATGTCGATACTAATGAGTTGGTTGCAGTAGGAACGCATGTGGCACCTGATTGAGGCATCGCAGTACTGCACTTGAATGTAGAATGGCATGTTAGTTACACTAAGCATGTAATCTTTATGTATATATTTAACTAACAGTACTGCACGTCTTCCACTTGAGCAAATATTAATGCTTTATTTAGATCTTTAAGCAGATATATATTCTAAATATATATAGAAGTTAGTCTTGTAATAATGGCTTGAGTGGTCCAAGCTTTATCATGTACTGTATAATTATTCTTTCTCTTTTTTTCTTAGTATCACCAATTTCCTTAGTAAGTAGATTTTTCAGATTAAAGGTGTTGTAACGTATTTCACGGTTGTAAATAGTAAAGAAGTTGCATCACTGTTGTTGTGACTTAGTGCATTAGTTTTTAAAACAGTATTAATTAACTGTATTGTTAGTTTATTGTATTCAACTTTAAAATTTAATCCATTATTCCATAGTAACTTATATCATGCAGGCAGACCATACAGATACATTTTTTTTACTCTTTTAAACTAGTATTTCGTTTTGATGCAATCATGAAAGAAAATAACATTGGAAAAATGCAGGTGTTTCAGGTTATGTATTCTCTGTGCTGATTAGTGAACATTTGGTTGAGTAACGTCAGCAGTGTCATTTCTTCCAGATGATCACCATCCTCCCCCTACGTTCACGCCACCCGAGTTACCCAAGAAGGTTCACGTCAGAGGTATAGGACTTGCTTCCTAAGGGGCATGCAGCATGGCTAAGACTGGGAGGTCGTGTCACAATTGAAATACATGCCAATATTTCTTACTGTGTTTCTAGTATTTGAAAAAAATGAATAAGTTGCGACGGCTTTGGATTTATATAATATATGCTAAGATACAATCCATAGCTTACCAATTTATAAGGCAGGCCTCCTTGTCCAGCCCAACTGCATAGAAATACTATATTATTCATTGCTTGATTCAGGAACTGTAGTTTGCTTCCCATTCTGTTACTCAAGCACTTGTAAACACTGTAAAGATTACTGTCTGCTTCACTCTAAATATTCACCAACCATGTATGAAGTTTGGCCTTCACTTGTCTACATGTCTATCCTTCAGCTTCTTGCACTTCCCGATACATCTGCTTTTGATTAGATAAATTATATTTTTCCTTTAAAAATAAGGTATTGCTGTTAAACAAAAATACCCCCTGACTATAACATTTGTTGTATGCCTTGGTCTTTGCTAACTGAATGTGAAAGATGTAATTTTACCTACATTGTAAAGTTGATTTGTCTATCACCATAAAAACTACTTCCATACCCCTTTAAAACTGTGAAGGCCATTTACTATTGCATTCAAACTTTGATACTTAGCTAAAGCGTAGTTAGCCTTTGATAGATTGCTTTGTTAGAAATAATACTAGTTACGATATTTGTAGTAGATTTGGTGGTTGTAGTTGTAGTAACATAACTCCTTTCCTGACAGTTTGATGTTGTTGTTTCCATCTGTCTTAGTATTTTCTTAAAATCAAGTGTTCCTTATTTAACAAACAAAAAAATGTTTATTTAGTCCCCTGTGACTTGTCAAGTAATACAATCCCAGTTATCTTCCCAAGTACGCTTGATGTTCCATATTTTGATATGTATATGGATTTTTCAACTGCATTAAGACAAACTATTAATTTTGTGTCAACTCTAAACATCTTTTTTAAAAAAGATTTAGAGCCATCTAGTAGGAGGATGGGACAACACGATAATATTATAAGTGCAAACAATCTGTATAGAAAATGAACAAATGTAATCTGATCTACTTAATCTTTTATCATATAGGTACTGTGGAGAACTGTCAAACATTTATACATGTTGTACTTAATCACTTAATTTTGGAAAAAAAATAATGTAATGTTCTTGACAAAATGTTCCATTCCGACAGTAAGACACATGTGGAACACACATGTCAAGCTTTCAAGTTTATCCTGTAATGAGAGTATCTACTACCACATTCAAGAGCCTGCAGAAATGAAACTACATGATCAGTTATGTGTCTGGGATGTATTAAAAAAATTTGTATCTATTAAGAGATGGTAAAATATACTCGTATCAAGGGAATCCTGCTGAATATTGTGATGAAACTTGTCCAAAGGAAGGACATAATCAAGAGTAACACACATTTGAGAGGTGTTGTGCTTTGCAATCATGTCTAGGGACAACTAGTTCATTGGAAATTCATTATATGTAGCTAGTAGATATGTAATGCACAAAACGTAGGTGGCTACTTCTGTTGAAAATATTAAAGCTGAAATATACTAATGACCTCTAGTGGCTCCTGTTGAAGTTTTCAGAACCAGCTCTTGTGAGCTATTGAAGGAGTGACAAATCTTTTATAAAATCTAATGCACAAAAGGATTACCCATGAATGTGCTGGCCACCTATGACCAGTAGTTCTCCAGAACAACAAGAATTGTGTGTTCATGGTGTAAGAAACAACTGTTTCCAGCAGTGCATTGTGTCTACATTTTCATGATCTGGAGTGAATATGTAATTTCAAATTAGTAATATTTAATTTCCACAGTTTCCATATACCCTTTGGTATTGCTTTCATTTAGCAATTAAGTTTCTTCTCTTTCTCGTCCGCCTTCTGCCAGCTAGCAACCTGCAGAATGTGTTCCATCATTGCCTCATTCACACTTGGCAGGAAGAGTGGGATGCGTTAACTGGAAACAAGCTTCATGCTGTTAAGCCCACCATATACTGTTCGCCACACTTTTGCATCCTTACCTCAGCCCTCTTCCTGTCAAAACTGCAATGCATGCTACCGTACACTCTAAAATGTTGACACATCTTTTTCCTCTTCTCGTCTATCAGCAGCCAGCCCTCCTCTGGGTATGTTCGCTGCATTGCTCAGTGGCATGTATATGAGGGAGGAATGATGACAAGAACAAAGGGACTGAACCTAATCTTTCGCCACTCTCAAAAAATTCTCAAGGAAGCAAGAGAAGAACGTCCACCTGTGCTACCCTCTCCCTGGCCTGTTTTAGGGGGTGGGAGTGGAAAGATGCTTGGCAACTCTGAAATAGCCTTCCTTTGTCTGTGCGCTACACCCCTAGATTTATGGCAGTTTTCTCAGATTGGGGAAACAAAGGACATTATAGCTTGGCAAACAGAATAGGTGCATGGCGTTCCTCATCCCATCCCTCCCATCAAGAAGTAGTTCTAACTCAGCTGCATATTGGATGCAGTCATCTCACCCATGGTCAGTGTATCGTGTCTGTAATGTCATTTTAAGTGTTTAGCATATTCTTGTTGAATGTGCCAGTTTTGCTTTCCTCAGGCAGACTTTTCATCTTCCCAACTGTTAGTCATCTCTGTTGGGAGATGACAGCAGTGTTTTAACAAATGTTTTTAGCTTTTTGTGAAAGGCTGGTCTCTTCTACTGTCTGTGAGCAAGTTCTTAGTTTATTCTTTCTTCTTTAATCTCTTGTTTGTCTCACACTTTTAACCTTTCTCCAGGGGCTTATTGCACCCCTTGTTTTAAACTTTTAAGTAAGAAACTTAGATAAGGGGATATTCCCCATATACATTGAAGGGTGCAAAATGGCCATATGTAGGCGTACCAACACACCCACCACTTTTAAAGCGATCAATCAATCAATCAACTCTTTTGCAAAAGCTGATCTACTGTCCGATTGTGTAATTCCAATGTTATCATTATGCACACACAATATCTACAGGATTCAATTTCTATTTATATCTTAAGCACCAGTCACACTTGTTACTTGCATGTGTCATTGTTTACGTCATCTTATTAATACATATGGACTGCTCTTGCTGGTCTATGGAGCATTTCATGCATGATGCAAAATGGTTTTCTGTTTTAAACCTCTTCCACATGATAACTGTTCTGCATGTTTTTCATCTGTTCTTACTTCATCCAAATATTTCACAACTTCAGGATAATGTTGGATACATTTTCATTGTAATCCTGTTTCTATATTCTTACTTAAGAAGGTTTGGAGGGTAAGATCTGAAGCTCTTGGCATGATAATCAAGCCCCTAAATGCTTTAGATTTCCGCATGCCCCTTTGCAACACACAGAAAAAATTTTACATGTGAAAATAATGTTTCCTAAGGTGGTATCTTTTAAATTCTGCTAAATATTTTCCCCAAAAGTTCTTTCACACTCAGATCCAGTTCTAAACAACGTTGTAATTTTTCAATGAAAATCATTACAAAATTGGAATCTGAACCCTACAGCATGCAAGACAAGGCAACTCAACCCTAATGTTATATATTTTAAAAAGGATACTGTAATAATTTTATTTGCAGGATATGAACACTTTCTGTACAGGAATTGCATAAGTATATTCACATATTGACGTCAGTCACATCAGTGAACATTCAGATATCAGATTTTTGCTAATTTTATGTAGATATTTTTGTTACTACAGGGGAATATATTACATACTGTATTGTGTGTATTCCAGCACACTTACCTAATTTTTTATTCAGAAATATGACATGTTCCAAGTGTCTGGGAGAAACCCTCATGGAGAGGTAGAAAAACTTAGCACATCTCACAAATGCCAAGCTTTACTAAGTCTTCCTTTTGTGCAAGTTTTGTCAAGATATTCAGTGGTAACTCTGTGTACTTTGCTTGTGAAATGAAGTCAAATCTGTCCCTGTATATTTTAACCCTACTCATCATGAAATTTCTGTAGCAGGGGTAGTATTAACTTTGCTTATTTGAAGTCAACACAAGATTATTGTTAAAATTACGAACTAATTGAAATTATTGTTAGGGAATAATTATTTTAACAAAGAAATGCTCCAATTGCAACATAGAGAGTATTGAAAGTGTACCCTAAGAAAAGCAATTTAAGGAGTATATTGTAAATGCACTTTCAAGGAATTTTACAACTGAATTTACTATTCTGCAGCATGTAATCTGTTTTGTAAATATTGTCAGTCGTATTCGATTCATGAATATGGACTCTTATGTGGATAACTTTGTACAAATATGCATAAAATTGTGAAGAGATTTAGTTTTATCAGATTTAAACGGAACATCTGTTATTTATATAAATACCTCCTACGCACCTATTACTCGGTCCGTTTGTACTCCAGTCAAACTAGGAAGCAGGAATGTGAACTTGAAAGCAAATGGAAGGAAAATTAAATGTAATTTCCTATTGTGATATGGTTTGTCTTAATGTGGTTCATCATGCCATTTCAAATAATTTTGTTTGCTGTAAACGCATTTGAAGTTTAGTTTGTGTAGAATTTCAGTAGCTTTAATTTTAGCACTTTCTATCAAGAAAATTGCGACAACATATTCATTACTATAGTGCCTTAGATTTTTACTTTACCTGGTTAGTGATGTAAACTTGACTACAATCAATCTTGCTAGATAACATTGACAAAGAGTATAGTGTTTGCTTTCAGAAAAGAAAAAAATACAATATTTAGTTTGATTAATCTCCTAACTACAGTGTTAATGTGCAGCTTTAGATGCTTTGTTTGCTATTAATTATTTGTTACAAATACAAGAGAACATAGTTTTGTTTCAAACTAATGGTGATCCTCCAGTTTGTCAGATTGTGGTTGATTTATTTTCTTGTCACAATAATGGATCAATAAATACTTCCTTTTCTTACCAGGTGAGCCTGGCAGGGATAGAGAAGATGCACGTAAGTGGAATTTATTGCAAGTTTTTTCCCCTCCATTTTTAATATCCCCCTCTTTCTGGATTCTTATCCTTGACCATATAACTTTTGATAAAAGAGATGTGGTATCTTTCAATTACTTTTCACAGCTAACATCTTATACATGAAGATTGGAGACCCATTTTGAAAGAGCATAAATTAGTAGTTATTTATACTCGGTTTTCTCCTTTTTTTTTAAATATTGTTTATTACAATTGTCTGTATTGACACATAAAAGTGTGGAGTTTGATACAGTTGCAGATATATTTTTCAAACTCTGGTTCAATTTTGGAATCAGCTGCAATGGAGAACTAAGCATATTGAGTTTACTTACTTTGGGCAGCATATATTTTACATTTAGGAGCATATTTGAATGGTCGAACAGCTTGCAATGTGTGTAAAGAACCAGTGCTTGTTTATGATGAGTACAGGCAGGATTTTTCCCCATGGAAACTGTAGCCATGCATGTCCATTCATGCATGGAATACCTGGGAGTTATGAAATTACATATTCAGTTTCAGGTAGCATTCACCTTCTACTAAAAGAGGAAGGAAGGTGTTTCTGGTATTGCAAAAATCTTTGGTAATGTACTTATCTGTAACTTTTATTCAAAGGATATCAATGAACGGTGTATTTTAATTATCATTTATAACACAATATCCTTTACCAGAGATGATGATAATAACAATGATACAGTCCACTACCCTTTACTTAACTCATCACCTACTAATTCTCATGCCGGCCCCCATGGTGGAATGGTTAGCACATTGCGCTACGATGCCAGGGGTCCCGTTCAAATTCCAGCCTGGGCATGGATGTTTGCGAGTGTTTATTCATCAATTTCATCATGTCATCACTCATCCCCATCTTCGCAATAGCCAAAAGTGGCATAAAAAGCTAAGTAAAATAAAGCAAATCAATAACTAATTCTCACCTACTATCGGGGTGATGAAAACTGTCAGTTCGTTTATCTCAAGAATTATCATCTGTAGTAATATGATCTGCAATCTCTCATTCCATCTTTATAATAATATATTAATATTATGATCACTGCTGCCATTAAACAGTCTATTTTTGTAATTACTGTTACAAATTTACGAAAAAGAGATGATTGTTGCATGCCATCTTCACATTTAAAGCAACTTGTTGCAGTGGTGGTGGTATTAAAATAAAAACTGGCATATTCTGGTATAATTGCTACAAGGACTAGAAACTACAGATGTTCAATGCATGGATACTGCTTTCTGAAGTATTTTACATACATGTCTTCTGTTGCTTGGGGGGGGGGGGGGGTTCTCCTTGGCAAGGATTGTTCTGGAGGTGCAAGTTGGATCTTGCACCAGTAACGAGTTCAGGGAAGCAGCATACCTATGACTGAAGGTTTCTCTTGATCAGAATACTAAATAGTTACAACTGCAAATAAATTAGATGTTAACCCTTGAAATGAGACTCGTTGGACATTTTTGGTATAGGGAAAACTGCTCCTGCTCAAATTTCATTTCTAATTTCATACTAAGCCATGCTATTCCTACCTAATAGTGATTTATAACGATTTCTAAAATACCATAAAACTTTACTTACTTGCTTCTGAGTACTCTTACATCCTTCAGTCACACCAAAATACATTTTTTAAAAAAATATGTGTGTATGTAAAATGTACATTTCACTTTAAAACTTTGGACTACGAATAGGACACTTTTGCTGGATCTTGCTTCAAAATCTGGGATTAACTTTTATCCTTGAAGTACATTCTCAATGCACAGCTGGAATAGTCACAGTGAGAATTCCCCATACCAATTTTCACTAAAATGTATCATTCAGTTCTCCAGATAAAATCTGATGGAATCTAGCATAATCTCTCCTGAACACATTCTATCTATTTTTATTCTTATGAGGAGTGCATTTTACAAAGATACAAATAAGGAACTTTCAGAGTGAAAATCTCAGGAAGTGATTACAGTTTTATTTAATAAGGGCAGGTAAATTCCCTGTAAACAATAGAAACAATGAAAAAAGTGCATACAAATAATTTTTATCAAGTAATATTAAAACAAGCAATGGTGTATGTATAATAATTGCCAGGGTGTAGGCATTTTCATATATCTTTTTATTCTGGTGAGGTTTTTATGTCATTTTCATATTCTATTAAGTAAAGAGAGCTTCTGCATAAAGTATTTTTTTTATGTAACATACTTTAATAAATATAACATTAATATTACTGCTACTTAAACACTACTGTTTAAATGTGCTAATGTGTACCTCTGCGATAACAATGCATGTAATGACTGTGGTCCACATTGTTCTTTCTATCACTATTTCTTCGTGTTCACATATTCACCTCAGCATTATTACAATACCTTTGCACAAAACTCGCTTGACATCATATAATTACATGTATCATGAGCATTCACTGCTTATTGATGTCCACTCAAGAAGAGCTTAGGAGAGAAGAAAATTTCCTTCCATTAAAATATTACTGTGAAATCACCCAATATATTTTTCTCCATTAACGAATTTGACTGCAAACTTTAGGAAGTTCATATTTTCCAAGTAGCTTATAGTTTGGTCCTCAGTGATGATAAAAAATATAGTGTTTCTTAGTGTCAGTGAATTAGTTGCGCACATTTTTATCAGAGGTGAAGTAGTGAGAAGTGGAACATTTGATTATCATTGTAAAAGTACCGTTTCGTTTCATTTAAATTTTCCATTGACGTATGTATTGTACAAAAAATAAATGTGGGCACAAATTAATCATAAAAGAAAAAAATAAAGTACTGTTAACTTCCTTTTAAATTTATGAATATTAACAATATGAAGAAGTATAATTGGACATGGATATTGTCTATATTTGGTTTATGAACATAATTTATCCATTTGCACTACTGCAAATTTTGAGGAAAATACTTTTATGAATGCATGACTATCCTTATTCAAATACAGGAATAATAATATACAGATGCAAAAAGTTGATATGCAATGGAAGTAATAATTTAAATAATGAATATTTCATGAATGTTCTTGTATTTATTTTTGGCAGTGGCGGCAATTAGGGGTGGCATGGGGGACAGTTACCCCCCTCACACACACACAACTTTTTTGCCACTTTTGCCCCCGCAATATGGTAAATCTTATCTACCAAGGGAAAGTAAAATGTCCTTGCCCCCCCCCCCTCAGTTTTGGAACCAATCACCGCCACTGATTTATCAGTATCAGCTGGTATAGGCACGTTGGCAGTAACTTTCTGATCTGATATTTCTATAGTCTGTGATTTAGTGCAAGATTCTGCCATTTGGTTATTTGAGGAAGGAAATTTGAGTAACCCCTATTCTAATCATCTGGTTACACACATTAATTAAGAAAATTAATGAACCATTGATGTTTTTCGTGGAAAACTTGCAATATTATATCAGATCAGTCAAAAATCGGTTATTGGTATTAGTAAATTTTATATCAGCAAAAATTTAATCTGCCCTTTCCTAATTTATTTATTGGCATTTTTTACTCATTTTACATCAATTTCCTGCCTCTAGGCTAATCACAGTGACGAGGTTGAATAAGTAGTACATGAAATTAATGAGAAAGGGAGGTGAAATAGAGAAACATGCATAGCCAGGCTGAGACTCAAACTTGAGACCTTTGGTAGTAAAAGCTTGAGACTACCATCCAATATGTTTGGCCACAGAGGGGATGGAAATTAAATGTATTATTCTTACTCTTACGCTGAAATACAGGAGTATGAATAATGCTTTCAAACTAAATTACATACTTTTTTTTTTCAGGATTATTTTAGGAAGTCAACATTTAAGCAATCAATAAAGGCACCAGTAGTGGCACAAACATGCGAGAAAATGGAGCGATATTGTATTATTAAAAAATAATAACTGTTATAACATGTCCAAATTAAAACACTGTTTATATGTGTTGTAGCAACCTCGATGACTTTCAACGGGTTGATATATAGGACTTATAGGACTGTAAATATAAAACATAATGTATTACTTTTAGTTTGTGCTTCAGTAAAATATCTCTCTCCAGTGAATTGTAACAATATAATCTAATTTCTCAGAATAATAAAATGTATGTTAAACAAGAACTTGTATTTTGGGGAGGGAGAATGTATCTCATTATTTTTATTAGTATTTGTCAGCAGTTCTACTATGAATGACTTGAAGCAAGTTTTGGAACTGTAAATTGATGCCTTTTATCCTTTCCAAACCAATATCTGACATCAGATATGATGTTGCTTTACTGAATTTGTGGATATTATTTGTACATTAATCATAATAAGTGGTAGTTTCTGTTAATAGCTTTTGTTTCTTCATCATAGTCATTGCAGTTTGTAATGAAAACTGCCATTATGAAAACAAGATACTTAATTTAAATTTCGATCAAGAGCCTAGCTTTATATGATTTGTCTATTGCAAGTGGAGCATACAGTTTTATGCTTCTACAACCAAACAAAATCACATGGATTATTTGTTGTATACGAAGTATAACCTAGAAACCAAATAGAATGCTATTTTCTTGTGAATTACTCTATTTGCATATTTTTAATAATTGTAAACAGCAAATAAAGCTTTAATGTTAAATAATAATTATACAAGTTTCTCCATTTTTTTTAGGTTGTTTACCACAATAAAATAAAAATTCTTTCTATTCTATGACAATTTTAATATAATTTGCGACAAAACATTTATGTACAAAATGTATTTTTTTTACCTTGCATTATATGTCGCAAAAAATTTAGGCTGCAAACATCTAACTGATATGTTTTCTTTCCAGTAATTGGAAGTAGAAACCAAAGGAATGTACAATCAATGATGAATTCAGTAAAACAACTTCCCAAGGGAAAACCACCTGGCAACAAAACTACTCCAGACGTCATAAATTCACCAAATCAATATAACAGGTAAAGTATTAATCTAAAATCTAATAACAGCAGAGGCCATGAAGAGAAGTATTTAGTTAGACATCTAAATACATTTCAAATATTAATATTTTTATAATTTAATGTGTAATGTACAATTTTATAGTTTACAAAAAGTACATTTTATGGTTAATAACATGACTCCTCTAACTAGATTACTGAGAACTTGATCTATATGCAGCACTATTTTTATAGAAATCTATAGAAAAATTCAAATTTATTCTAATTCTGATATGTTGGTTAGAATTGAGAAACAATATAAGCAGTTAATTCTGAAATATACTATTGCAGGATATTTATTTTATGTTTAAATTTATTCATGGTTGTCACACAGTAAATAATGACTTGCTAGTTTTCATTTGAGGCACTATTCACATCAAGCACCTTCTTTTATTGTCCAGAAGTCACTGGCTTCTGTGTTGCATTCACACCTGTTACACTTCAGTGTTGCATGATACAAAGTATAGTTTCCTCTGAGTGACTAACTTTCTCTAATATATGTATGTATATATTCTTGAAAAGGAATTCCTTAATTCTTTTGTGGGAAAAACTGACTAACATCAGAATACCATGAAAGTTCATTTTTGTAACATTTAAATAAAAGATGCTCCTTAACAAACACAACTGATAAATATAAATAAGTCATTCAAGATATAACTTTGATTACATCACAAGTAAAACTTGTTAACTTCTATTGCATAAACTTGCTTACATGTGTATTTCTTATTCAAGACTTCAGAACAAAAATAAAGGGATAATTTATGCACAACTTTTACTCACGAATCTTGAAGGTCTGCTTGTTTCAATATTGTTTGCCCATTTGCAAGAGTATAAGAAGTAATAATGGAATGTTACACAACATTTATTTTAGTGTATATAAAGTGCAGTTGTTATATTTTCAATTACATTATTAAAAAGTAATTTGTTCATTTTCATTTAATATAATGTCTTCCTCATTTTGTAAGAAGTATGAATTCATTTATATTGTAATTTTGGGACATCTCAATATTTGAACATGGTTACTCTTTCAGATAAATCTTAGAAATTTTCGCAAGTTTCTACCAAAGCATTTAAAGGAGGGGGGGAAAGAGCTAATAGTATACATTTTCTTTATATACTAACTATAGACAAGTTTATATTATCTCTTAAAGGTATCTTTAAAACTAAAAAATATAAACGCAGAACAAATAAAAAAGTGGCAACTTTTTTGTGGCTTCCTGCTAACGCTGTCAGTGTGTACAAAAATGAGAATGACGGGGAGCAATATGTTTTTCATCCTTTCACCTCGTGTCACAATTTAAATAATTTTCTTTTCTGCTGCATTTTAACCTGTTTAAGTAGACACCTTGCCCTGATAAGGTAAGGCTATATGGTTTCCAGCACATTGACTATATGGTATTTATTACAGCATAGAATCAACTATTCAGTGTATACGGTATGTGTGCTGTCTTGGACTCAAACATAACTAATTATTAACACATTATAAAATAATTAAACATATTAGAACATCTTTGATTCTGTTTATGCACAAAAAATTTAAACTAATGTCCCACTAGCAATGAAAACCTTGACAACTTTCATAAAATTCTATGGATGGGACAATATGAAATTTGGAACTTGGAAATTTGGTTAAAAATGTTCCATGAAAACTTAATGATTCATGCATCTCCTCAGTTAAAGTGAAATTTAAGCGAATTTTAATGGTCATGTCAGTGTTTAATTTCCAATATTCATGTTGGTATTGGAAAAGGTGTCTTTAAACTGAGCTGCTAATAATGGCTCTCATATTTCTGAAGTTTAGCTATACTATGTCATAAGTAAAATGTCAACTGACACTGATTTGAAACTCTATTTTCCTGGCAATCATGCAGAATTGGTAATCTCATGTTCTTCACAAAAGATGTCATAAAATGAGTATAATTAATAATCTGTTTGATTGATTTAGTTTATTTTACTTCACGTTTTGTGCCTCTTGGCTAATTTGCGAAGATGGGGATGAGTGATGAAATGATGAAATTGATGAATGGACATTCACAAACCACCAAGCCCGAGCAGGATTCAAACCCGGGACCCTTGGCATCGTAGCGCGATGTGCTAACCACTCAGTCAGAGAATTAATAATCTGATTATTACATATAATGAACCTAGGGTATAAGAGCAAAATAAAGTTGCAATATAATACTTTTTTTATTAATACAAGTGGATAACAAAACATGACACCTTCGTTGATATCAATAAAATTCTAATATAAAAAATTACCAATATTATATCAATCTGATATAAAATTCCAAATGTTCCATAGAGAAGCTGAATGGTTTGTTCACTTCTTCAATTATTGTCTGTTACCAGTTGATGATTTTTGCTTTCGAAAATAAACTTAATATTTTAGACACTTATAGACAAAACAAGAGTGTGCAAAATCTTTAAAATTGTCTATAACAGCAAATTTGCACAAAAAGACAATTTATAGACACATTGGATTGGTAAATTTATTGATATACCAATGTGTCTAATCTGCTGATACCAACAGAATGACAATTATTCTGCCCATCAGCATATAGTAATTTATCTTAAATTATTAAACTGTATTAACACACTGAACACACACACACACACACACACACACACATATTAATAATAATATATTAATCATATGATCGAACTTGGGAAACTTGAATGAGTCATTTAAATATCTGTTCTTCAAAAATTAAATTTAAAAAATAGGACCAGCATTATAAAGTTTCTGACTACTTTATAAAGAAAAATGTAATACTATGCAAATGTGAATTCAAAAACCAATTATTTCTAAATGACAGAAATAGATGTTCCATGTAAATTTGTGAGACTGGATGAAATAAATTTGGTTGATGATGTCGCCATTCATGGACACTGCACAAAAAAAAGTCATGGCTGAAAAAATATGGCATTCGTGATTTTCATGTCGTTGCAGGACTCAAGAGGACTCCACATATGCTGGCTATCATCTTGCGTATGAAGTGAAAAAGCTCATGTATGCTTGTTGCTCTCTTTAACACTTCTCTTGTCATTTAGTTACCTGCTTCAGTGTGCTACACTGCATGTTGATGTTGCAGATATTTGTGTGTGTACAAAACAATAGAAAGAACTGTTGTGAGTAATACCCAATATGTCCTCCCCCCTTCACTGCACGCTTCTGTTTGCTACGGACTTTGGCTTCTATTTCAGCTTTTCTAGGCCTTCTGTGGTCAATGTTAGTTCTTTTCAGCAGTGTAAGCACTTTATGTACAGTCCGTATTAGTGTAGTATGTGGAAATAGAAAATAATTAAATAGTATATATATATAATTATATATATATTACAATGTATATGTTGAATTGTTCTAAGGATGTTGATGAATGTGTGTATGGCTTATATTATAATATAAGGCATCAACACATTTTGTATGTGGAAGCAATACAATAAAAATCAGTAAATTTACATAAGGAAGGT
Source organism: Lepisma saccharinum (assembly GCF_977018435.1). NCBI lineage: Eukaryota > Metazoa > Arthropoda > Insecta > Zygentoma > Lepismatidae > Lepisma > Lepisma saccharinum. The sequence continues at coordinate 58,340,747 of NC_139239.1, forward strand.
TTCTTTTAATTAAAAATTGAGAGAAAAGTATGGAGACGTCCAACCTATTGAGGTACTGTGTGAAGTACTGCCACGATTTTTTTAAAAATTCTATTAGATATGTAGAAATGACAGACAACAATACATAAGCATCTTCACAGTTGAAGGGTATTTTATGGCCCAAAGGAATGATACATATTACTGCTTTCTCTCTTGTATTTTTTGTATAGCTGTGTGTGTCACCCATGTCACAAACTGTTGTATTGTGGCTTCGAGCAGACATGATTGAGGCCAGTTCTTTTATTGGATTGGATTGGATTGATTTGGTGTTTTAAGTCCACTTTATGCACAGTAAGGCTAATTGGGACTGGACCTACAGTTTAAAGTGGGATCCAAACCACTATGTGCCTCCACCAGGTATCGAACCCGGGACCCCTTGATTACAAGGCAACGATGTTACCACTGCGCCATCGGGAAGGCATTGCCAGTTCTTTTATGGATACGAAATTTAAGCAGGCGGATAGGAGACGCTAACACAGACATTCGTGATTAAAACAAACTTGCAGTTGATGCAGATGTAACGAACGCTATGTGGTGGATATTTCATTACAAACGACAAATAAAATTGGCCGCGAACATGGGGGCTGTGTACATCCTGATGTCTCACGAAACCCACTTTTTTTTCACTTTTGGCTAATCTGGATGATGAGGATGAATGGTGACAAGATGAAATTGATAAAAGGGCACTCAAAAACAACCAGACCCTTGCCAGGACTTAAACCTGGGACTGTGGTATGCTCATGAGTAGGGGGCGGATTTTTGCATATTTGCATGTTTTTTTCCTTAAAGAAATTTCATATGCTCTCAACGAATTTATCCATTTCACTTGATGTGGATTACTCTGGTAAAGTTTTATAGTGCATATAAATTCATATTTGGGACGTTAGTGCATATTTTAGTGCACACCTCAATGCTCCCAGCCACTGATGCAACGTGTTTCTATCTGGCATGTATGTATAGTAAAGAACTTGGAGCCACAGTATACTTCACGGGTACTTATCATATTCCCCTTGATTTATTGCTTATGAATTTCTGATGGATTACTGATGATAAAAATTTATATCATAATTAATTAGCAATTGAATACAAATTCATTATACAAACATTTCATCTTTGTTGTATGTATAGGTAAAAAAATAACACATTGCACCATGCAATGAAGGCACATTTAGGGAAGGGTGGAGGTAGGGTGCCACATAATCTTGATCTTGGAAATTTTTGGAGGTGATGTGATCAGCACCATGCTCCAACCACTTTTACCCACCAGGTACCCATTTATTTGAGGTTTAGTGAACTGCAAAGCGGCTTCATGCTGGGACTAGGCCAGAAAAATTCCAACCTAGAGCACCCACCCTGGGAATTGAACCAAGGTTTCCCACATGCCAGTCACATGCCCTACCGACAAGACCACTGCAGGCCCTTCGTAGTATATATAATTTTCTAAACAGTATATCAATATGACTAATGTTTTCTTAAAAAATGATTATCTTATCAGCATTTTACCCACAAATGTATTTCTATTGGTTATGGATTAGTCCCATTATGCCAATTGTCAATTTTGGAATTCTATTGACGGTCAGATTGGCAGATCAATTGAGATAATAAATATCCCACTATACTAGCACCTTGGACTTTTTCGAGTCACGGTCGTATATACTTATAGAAGTTTCTAAGTAATGAAAAAACAGAATGATTCGATTGTTTACATGAACACATTGGTGGACCAATCGCAAAAATTTTCTGCAATTCAATTGACACTTTATATTATATTTTGGTACACCAAATTGCATATTTGTAATTTATTTCTGAGATACTGAAGGTTAAACATATATCAATTAATGATGTTCTAATGTTTGATTGCCATAGATAGACAATCAGATCAATCTTTTGTATTGCATTAGGCAATGTCCACAGAATTTTATATTTCTATCTTTAGAAGTTTCTGAGAAATCAATAGGTATAATATAAAATAATATAAAATAATTTGTCATGTTAGACTAGAATTTACTGGGATGTCGTTTGTAGAAAATTTTAGATCCCAACATTTGCTTATTTCTGAGATATTGGCAGATCATATTTGATCAATTGCTGCCCCTCATGGCCAGTGGACTGGCTTTTGTTTCAATGAACTATTTTTTGGTAGCTCTATCAGTTCACCAAATTTTAATTCTGTCACTCTTCAAGCTTCTGATATATCACTAGTTGATACGGATTGATGAAGGACAGTCACAACTGTTGCATAAGTATATTTTTTTCAGTACTTGATTAGTACAATAGAAGCATTAATTTGTACTTAATTTAAATTTAATTTGAGCTTTTGTTTTTATAACAGAAATGAAATTTCAGTGTCCTAAGAACAATGTCCTAGTAAATGTACATTGCCTACCCTATTGTGTATCATTACAATCAATGAAATTTAGTTAGACATAAGTACCTTGTTTGTGTTCACAAAGTGTAGATCATATTTAACTATTTCTTAAAATTTATTATCTGATGTAGGTTACAACAAACACATACGGTACCTTTTAAATCATATAAATGTAGTAAGTCTTGAAGCTTTCCTGGTAACGAATGATGAAAATATTATCTCACGCTATCGATCAGGTGAGCTGTGGAAAAAGATTCCAAACTTTCGAGAGCTAATGTCACTCTCATCTTCTACCCTGAAGATGAGAGTGACGCTAGCTCTTGAAAGCTTGAAATCTTTTTCATAACTCACTTTGTCAATAGCCCGAGAGAATCTTTTCATTACATAAATGTACATATTGTCTTGATATTATGTGCATTCTTTTTAGCAGCATATTTCCTGAGGATCATATATTATATGACATAATACAACTGTCCAAGGCAGAATGCATCATTTACATACAGTTCTAATGAAATATGTGAGCATGCAGGGCTAGTAAAGAGAAATAAATTTATTACTTTTCGTGATGAATTAAAATGCAATCTTAGTGAATAGTCTTAAATCAGTGATACACTTCATTTGCTATGCTGTTTTAGTGTTACAGATATAAAAACTTAATTGTTGAAATAAGATACTTATGTCTAATGTCTGCATACATCTATAGCATGTATGTTGCAAAATTTTAGTGTGTACAGATAGTTTAATGATCAGTGTTGTAATGTAATAAAGTTTTTCATCTATTTGTATATGTATTTGTCTTCATTCTACAAAATTTTAAAACTTCTAGTTGTATTTCACCCTGGCATTTAGATATGAGATTTTATGTAATGCAATATTTAAAACATCCTCTAGATAATACCTAGTAATTTTTGTAATTAGTAATGTTAGATATGTTCAGAAGAATGAAAAACACAGTGATTCATACATACATACAAATATACTTAGAAAAAGTACTTACTTTTTTTGTGGAAAATGTTTGGCATTTTGTGAAAATGCAAGTACAAAACATTCCCTAAAGTAGTGCCCATTTGGTAATAAAAGGAACAAGTTAGTTGAACAAAACTTTTTAATCTGAAAAGTACAAACCTTGAACTACTTTTCTACATAAGCATCCATATCATTAAGGCAGTTATCATACTGGGAGACAAGTATTTTGTATACCCTTGTCATACATTTCTGCTGCCAGGAGTGTATGACAGCATGAAAGAAGTGTTTCACTGTTGATTCATCTACCACTTAAACACCATAAACCTCTGTGATTTGACGATGAATTTCAGAAGGTTGTGTTTTTCTAGTGTGCATAAACTGAAAGAGAACTCTCACTTCACACTTGGCAGGATTCTTGATTTTCTGATTCATTTTTATGTACACAACCACTACTGTGATGCAACTTGCACGAAAGCTCATGCACAATTGACTTATACTGGCAACCCTGGGTTCTGCGTACATATCCTTCGGCCAATTTAGTGGCAGAAGTGTATGACAAGGGTATACAAAAACTTTTCTCCCGGTATGATAAGTACCTTAGTGCCATTGGAAAATAGCTCAAGGTACGTATGTAGTCTGCGTAAAAAAGGTATTGTTCTTTCTTTTATTACCGAATGGTTACTACTTTGTGGACATGCCTCGTAGTTCTTCTGAGTATTGTATTAATTTCTTCATTTGTAAATTCTGCTGTGTATTATTGAAGAAATTAATGTAAATAAAAATGTTCTTTACAGCTTAATGATTAATGTGTCAAATAGTCATATAGTATGTATTTATAAAGCAATATATTACAAAAATCCATGCTTTTACAATAGTTCTTACACCTCACAAACACAATCCACTATTACCTTTTAATTTGGCACACACAGATGTACTATGTCCATATTTCAGTGAAAAATGTAGGCTCGACGAGGACTTAAACCCCTAGTCTTCTGGCATAACATGCCATTGCTCTACCAACTGAGATACTAAGCCACACCTAGTTTCATCTGATGTTTTGCTTCCCCTGTTTGACCAAGGTAAAATTATCTCCACCAATGCTACCAGAATGTAATATGTTGCCTCTGAAACACTGATGATGTTAATGGTCCTTAGTATCTTCAATCACGGAATTGTGCATTACCTTATAATTTGACACACACAGGGATGTGCTACATATAAATTAAAGCGAAAGGCAACAGATCCTGTTGTAATGTCACAGACACACAATTTCACACAGGTAAAACAGCAGATCCAAAAAATCAGGTGACATCAGAGCTGGGTCTGTAGCTCAGTTGGTGCAGCAATAGCATGGTATGCCAGAAGACCTATATTCAAGTCCTAGTTCAGCTTTCATTTTTCACTAAAACCCCTGCATTCCACTTTTGTATTTTATGAATAGCCATAAACAAGTCATTCAACACATCATGTGGTTGAAGTTAGTAATCAGTTGCTATCACCTTTAGCACCCTTTGCACGTCTCATGTGCTTGTGAAGGCTTGCACTTTCAAATTTTAATGATTAAGAGCATTTATAATGGAACTGCAATGCATCATTCATTAGAAACTAGCAACAGTGAAAGAAAGATAAAATATAATTATTTTCTGCTGGTTATGTGAGGGATTATCAACATAATGGGGTTTATAATGCCAGTTTCAAGAATGGCTGGGTGTTTTATATTCTTTGTTATAGATAGTGATTTTGTTCAGAAGCCATTGGTTTGTATGAATCTAATGCCAATTTATTATAATCAGTGTTTCTTTAAGCTCATGATTCCCAATGCTTTCTGGCATTTCTAAAATGAGTGCAAGTCGATCCGAAAGTTGTACAAGTTTAAATAGTGGCAAATGTTTGCAAATTTATTGAAAGCAAAAACATCCAGAAAATTTTCCAAAGGGTTGTGAAAAAATGCAAAGTTGTGTCCTTAAGCAGAATTTACTAAGGTCACGTTTGTGTGTCAGGAAAGAAGGGTTTAATGGGAAGGAGATATTACAGAAGCAATAAAGAGAGAGAGAGGAAGGTAGAGAGTTAGGGAAGTCAGAGAGATTGATTGATTGATTTGATAGTGAGCGAGTCAGAAAACTGGAGGAAAGCAAAGAAGTAAGAATTAAAAAAGATACGCTAAAACTGAGAAAAGAAGATTGAAAGCTAGAAAGATTATAGAAAAAGGGAAAAACGAGGGAGGGAAGGGAAGAATAAGTGGACAATTTTTCTTTATTTCATCTCTTTTGGACCACCCTGTGGGTTCCCAGGGACATGCAGTAATTTTCTCAAAGGAAAAGAATTGTCCGTGGTTGAATCATCACTCGTGTGTGTGTCAGTCCTTGTCTCTCCCAAAGGCAAGTCTTTATTTCAGTTCCCCTGTGTCTCATTTTCATGGGATGAAATCTCAAAACCTCTTTTCTAGCATAAAAGTGGAAAAGAGTACCGGTAATTACTTTGATAGCATTAGTACCCTACTAAATTAATATTGATGACTTAAAAACAGGTAGATTTAGCAAAAATTTTATTGCATGATTTCCTCTCAATGCAATCATTTCTGTTTGACCACTTAATATCTTTGGCCACTGAGCTGGTATGGCATCTTAATGATGAAAATTGTCATCATCGCCTGGCAATCACAGGTTGGCCTTGTCTGGAATATAACCATTGTAAAATTTAGAACTTGCCTCATATGTTGTAGTAACGATAGTAATTATCAATTTTCAGGCCGTAAGAAAACAATATTCTGTTGTTTTTGTTTTTTTTACCACAAGTGAGATGTTAGTTCCTTATATCACTAGCAGAAAATAACTGTCTTTTATTATTCTGCACTCTGAACAATTAACCCATAAATCAGCACTCTCTCTCGTTCACTAAAGGCATAAAATGGTAGCAACTGAATACGCAAAAATCACATGTGATCGTAGTATACAGGCACATACATACCTTCCCGTTATTGAAACTGCATGGATCATTGTGAAAATATTGCATAAGATATTTCAGACACTGTATGAGAATATATTTCTCCTCTACTTAAACATTGTGTTCATGTCTTAATTGTTTCCCAGGCCCACGAGTCGCAACTCAGGTGGCAACAGTATGAACAACAATGGTAGCATCCAAGTGGGCATTGCTGATGATCAAGCGAAGGATTTTGATTTTGAGAAGACAGAGATGAAATATGATTCAACAGGAATGTTCCACTGGAGTCCTGCAAAATCATTGGAGGAGTGTATACTGGTAGGAAACTGTTCATTGCCTTAGTCTTTACAATTAATTTCCACTTTTTTCAGAATAGGCAGACATTACATGTTAAAGTACATACATGTTACAATCATTTTGATTTCAAAAATTTAGACACAGCATGTGTCCATATTGTAAATATTGTGGGAAGAAGTGTACTTTGAAATCTGAATATTTAACTATGGAGGAATCTTTATGGAACATCTGTTGAAGACTCATTCTAATATCAACTCGAAATAGATTTATGTAATTATAACTTATTGAAAAGTTATGTGAAAATTGCAGTGGCGTATTATTTCATGTTACCGGGATTACCACCAGTAAACCAACTTTTTTTCCATATAGAAATTGCTGGAAAATTTGAAGTTGCCGAACTTCTGTTTTTGTTTTACTTGCATTGGTGTTTTATTTCTATTAGTATATCTAATTAATATGCAGAAACAATAAATAAGAATCGATGCAGTGAACCAGGTCAAATTTTCAGAATACGCCACTGGAAAATTGTGGCTCAACCAGAGATCAAATCTGAGTTGCATACATGCCAATGTTCTATCAATAAGATAACCTCTCGTGGCCTCTACACAATTTCCACACGCTCCCTCTGTTTGTGACATAAGTTGTGCCATGTAGGTATTCTGAATTGGTTCTCTCAATTACGGGTAGATGACACTAGTGATCACTTATCTGGAGAAAGCTAATGGTATCGGAAAGTTGCAATATACCTGGAGTGAAAACAAATTTAAGTTGTGGTAATTGCAAGGAGGTTAGAGGTTTGCTTGATACCTCCGTAATAATATTGCCACAGAATGACAAAGACCCAGATCATTTCTTGGCTGAGTTATAATTTTCACATAAATTGTCAATAAGTTTTACTATATTCTCTGCAAATATGTACCTACTTTATTTTGAATTATATTAATACCTATAATAATAAAGATTTTTCTCTTATAGGACCGCAATCAGGCAGCAATGACTGTACTGAATGGACATGTGGTTGTGTGCCTATTTGCAGATCCAGATTCCCCTCTAATTGGACTTCGGAATCTTGTAATGCCACTGCGTGCCTCCAATTTCCATTACCACGAGTTGAAACATGTTGTCATAGTTGGTTCAATAGACTACATTCGGAGGGAATGGAAAATGTTACAGAATTTGCCTAAAATATCAGTCCTTAATGTAAGTTTCAGTGTATTGCCAAAATATTTACTTTTGATTCAGATGCTGATATACTTGAAGCATATTGCATGGATGTCTAATGTGGCAAAAGCTAATCAGGAAATTGATAAGTATTTCCACTGAAATGTTGGGTCACATACATTTGTGGTACTCTGAAATTTACTCCAACCGAAAGATTTTGACCTGCCTGATGACATTTTGGATTCATAATTAGTCTGACAAGATTCTCGGTTCATGGCTTTAGATTTTAATGAAACATAAAAATGATTCCTCATTTTACTATTAATGCTGTTGTTAGACTCCAAATTTCACCTATTGCTACAACTGCAATAATGATAATCTTTAAATTGCAAATAAACGTCTGATGAAGAGATCATGTACTCCTGAAATATTACATCAATAAATATATTAACTTGCTTGTAGCAACTGTACACTAGAAGAAAAAATAGTTTAAATATACCAATCAATTTTAAATGTTCCTTAATGCTCTTATGTGCAAAGCTAGCATGGCATACAATACTTACTGCTAAACATTACAACTATAGTCAAACATTTTAACAGTATACTCTTGTTTCATTTCTGCAGGGGTCACCTTTAAGTAGAGCAGATCTTCGTGCAGTAAACGTGAATCTCTGTGACATGTGTGTCATTCTTTCTGCTAAAGTGCCCAGTAATGATGATCCAACCCTTGCGGACAAAGAAGCCATTTTGGCCTCGCTTAACATCAAAGCAATGACCTTTGATGATACAATAGGTGTCTTAAATCAAAGTGAGTATGCACATTTTTCTTAAATTCTGTATAGGTTTAGACTGATGAAACTTAGGTAAGTATTGAAAAAGACTGTTTCTCTCCTGCACTGCATGTTTAGTAGGAATCGTTAATAACGTAGATCCTTAATAATTTGATTAAGCAAAAGAAATCAAGAGTTTTCTTCTGATAAGTGCTCAGATAAGTGGATTTGTGAACCTAAAGAAGACACTCGATCATTTCTTTGAAGTGTTAGTTCAATTATGTTTAATTATTTTGCTTCCTAACATCATCGTTACTACTGTTACTGAGCAATGTAAGTACAATATTCATAATAATACTGTGTATATCTAATTTTTCATGTACTGTAGTTTTTCTTTTACTTCTGAATTTCCCCAGGTTATTCCATACAAGTCCGAGATTTTTGCAACTCGAGGTAGTTTCACTGCTGTCCATCTTGAAAAATTAAAACACTAGTGTAATAGAATTGTACATAAAAAAAATAACTTGCATAATAATGTTAGAAAATATTTTTCTTGTACCATCTAATAACAAACAGTACATAGTAGAAAGATATAGGATGGAATATAGAAAATAAGATGTCTTGGCAACCATACAACCTCCAGGGCAGTCATATACATCCATGTTGATCTTGATCCAGCCTTGACCATATTGTGTTGCACTTTTATTTAATGTAGCTTAGTTGCTTCTTTGGGTTAAATGCAACAAAATAGATGAAAGGATAAACCCAATTGAAAACCCATCCCAGACCAGGATCTGGATTTAGAACTCTGCAGTGACATCATGTGCCAAACACTGAACATACTCACTCAGCTAATGAATCTAGATGTTGTTTCTTGGCCAATGTGAAGATTTAATCTCCTTTTAATTGCTTTTATTGCCTTGATAGCAACCATAAAAAGTAGGCAGCAAACTCACTGTGAATAGTCACGACTTGCCTTGGCTCATCACAGCACAGATCAGAATTGGTAAAATTATTTCAGGGAAATAAAATAGGAATTAACTTGCTTCAGCCCAGCATATGAGTATGCCAGCATGCTTCCTTGAGAATTAAAACTAGTCCTGGTTGTTTGTCTCAAATGGTTAGTACTAGTTAAATCATGCTTTGACAGCTGTTTTGTATACCGTACATAGTCTTGCTTTGTGACAGAACGAGAAGGAAAAATGTAGAGGAAGACATGAGAGAGAGAGTAGCCATTTCTCTACAATTCATTCATTATGTATCATATGTTTCCATTTCCAGTCTCTGTTCCTCTTGTTTCTGACTACTCCTCCACACACGCTGTAACCACCACCGCAAACTTCTCTTCTCTCTGGTCTGGTGCCATGTCAAACATTTATAATGGGTCTCCCATGGTTGATACATGTGTAATGTTTTTCTCTGGCATTACACTGGGTAAGTGATGTGAGTGAGGGGACAAAAATAAATTTTGGGCCTCCCCGATGGCACAGAGGTAACGTCATTGCCTTGTCATCAAAGGGTCCCAGGTTCGATACCCAGTGGAGGCACATAGTGGTTCGGATCCCACTTTAAACTGTAGGTCCACTCCCAATTAGCCTTACTGTGCATAGAGTGGACTTAAAACACCAAATCAATCAATCAAAAAGAAATTTTATAAAGAATATGGAAGACAGAATGAAGAAAATATGCACAAAAGAAGAAGAAAAGGAGAGCAAAATAGAGAGCCTGTGGGAGCAACTAGAAAAGAATGGGTGACGTAAACAGAAGAAGGATGAAAGAAGAAAAAGAAACAGGAGAGGGGGAAGAGAAAGAAAAAGAGAGGTGGTTTGGTATAAGGAGTATGGGGAAAGGCACAGTAAAGTAAAGTACTTAGAAAGACTGGCATAAAAATGTACAGAAAGGGAGGTCGCAGTATTTTAAGGATAGCTAACAAGAGGAAGGAAGAAAGCAGAGAAGAGGAAGAGTAAGGGATAATATATAAGGTTCAGTGCAAGGAATGTGAGAGTGTGTACATAGGGGAAACAAAAAAGAGACTCAAAGACACGTTGAAGCAACAAAAGGATGACGTAAGATTAATCAGGGAGAAAAATGCTACATTCAAGCACACAAGAAACGGGACACAACATAGTATGGGAGAAGGCTAGGAGAATAGGGAGGGAGAAGAGAGAAATATAAGATAATGTTTTGTAACTTGCATAAATTTGTTGTGAAGTTTCATCTGAAGAAGACCCCGTTATAGGGTGGAAACGTTACGTTTTTATATATATTTTTATACTATAAAAGTTTGCCTTGCTCAGCATTTTAATGTTTTATTAACATGGAAACAAGGCTTAACAGTGTTACAATTACACTGGGGACTAACAATGCCTTTCTTCACACCACTAATATTTTTATTGTAACTTGAAGAAGTTAAACTTTTCCATTCACAGTAGCAATCTCAAACTTACATTTTTTTTACTTTTGCTTGCAGCTTCAAATGAACGAGATACTTTAACTCCTGTCAATGGTCCAATTGTTCTGCAGAGGAGAGGATCTGTGTATGGAGCCAATGTGCCTATGATTACAGGTAATACTATTGCACACTTCAAAGGTCTAACAAATATGCATCATGTGTCTTGAAATTTTCTTAACGGTTAAAACAAAAAAATCAGGATATCAACTGGGTCAGTTTTGGATCGGGATCTGAGCTTTTGAGTACTATTGTCATTCTCATCTTCAAGGACTGAAGTCAAGTCAGCACTTAAAAGCTCTCAAGTCTCTCTGGAACTCACCTGGTCATCCTGAGAATCTGTTCACCAATATGTATATCATATAGTGTGAGGAAATAAGCAGATAATTTTATATACTTCTTTGGATTTTTCTTCGTTTCCATGTTTTAGTCTTAAAAAAAAACAACTCTGAATGGGTGAAAGCAGAACAGAATACATCCAGTGTTTTTGCCTCATATGTGAAGACTGTGAATAACTTGACTGTAGAATGCTTTTTCTTACAAGAAACAGAACTCGACCAAGTTACATATAAATTTACATAGAATGTATATTATTTTGGACCCTAAGAAAAATATATCAGCACATTTGAAAATTGCAGTATTGTTTGCATACAACTACAGGAAACTACTACTAGTTTTTGTTGCCAAATATTAAACCCGACATTGTAAGATTGTTAAATATTTGATTCCTCTAATTGATGTTATTGAAACTTGATCAGGCTTTTTACTGATAATTCATGATTTATCTTCTTTTCAGAACTTGTTAATGACAGCAATGTTCAGTTTCTGGATCAGGATGACGACGATGATCCTGATACAGAGTTATACCTCACACAACCGTTTGCTTGTGGGACTGCATTTGCTGTCAGCGTTTTGGATTCTCTTATGTCCACAGTAAGCATTGATCTTGATCTAATTTTATGCATTCCTAGCCATACGTGCATGGACGAACATATTTTATTGTGAATATGATACTTTAAATTGTCTACTTTTCTTTTAATGGAGAAGCAGTAAAACTAATGTATTTGAAATATAATTACAAAAACTAATTGTCATTTGGTTTGAAATAAAACATTATTCATGTAACAGAAATTGAGTGTAATGTGAGTAACATGGTTCTCAAGAAATGGGAGGTGATAAAGAAGGTCCATAAGACTGGTCACAAGATGTTTTCAATGGAGGGGCAAGTAAAGCACTTTTTAAAATTGTGCTTCTCTTTCCCCAGCCTGAATTTGAAATTCTGACAATATTGTTCACCTATACATAATTATTATAATTTTCTCATATTTGTAACTTCAAATCTTTTAATGTAGATAATTTTCCATTCCTATCTAATAAAGATTGCAGGTACACTTAAAATGGTGATATATATATATATTGGCCGTGGTGGCTCAGTTGGTAACGCGTCTGACTACCATGCTCAAGGTCCTGGGTTCGATCCCCGGCCGGTTCAAATCCGGGAACTTTTCTAACGTTGGAAGTAGCCCCGGCACCCACCCAGCATCGAATAACATGGGTACCTGGGGGAAACCCTGGGGGGTAAAGGCGGTCAGGGAGGGGCGTGATGCTGATCACATCACCCCTACTCACGACCGGATCAAGAAAGTGTGGGGCGTTAACCCCACACCCCCTATACGCCTTCATGGCATGGTGCTAAGCACAGGGGAGCACTTTATATATATATATATATATATATATATATATATATATATATATATATATATATATATATATATATATATATATATAAGCTTACACTGTCTTTTAAAATATTGTGAACATGGAGCACAAAATGTTTAACCTTCAGATGTATGTCACTGCATGTAAGTACAGTATATGTATGGATGTTTGAAACCTAAACTGAGACATGCTTTTTTCACCCCTACAGACATACTTCAACCAAAACGCTCTAACATTGATTCGCTCGCTAATCACAGGAGGAGCCACACCTGAGCTCGAGCTCATCTTGGCAGAAGGAGCTGGTCTCCGAGGAGGATATAGGTGAGTGTTTATTTACTTCTATGCACCAGTTGATGACTGAGCATGTTAAGTGGCCGAAGTGCTCACCACAGAAGTTCCCAGGTTCAAGTCCCAATCGCCAACCTCTGTCGTGGAGTGGATAGCACAGTGTGCTATGATGCCAGAGGTCCCAGGTTTGCATCCCAGCCTGGCCATGTGTGTTTTTTGTGAGTGTCCCTTTATCAATTTCCTCACTCATCCTCATCTTCACGATTAGCCAAAAGTGGCAGGAAAGCAAAGTAAAATAAATCAAATCAATCAATCAAGCCCCAACCTTGGCATGGGTGTTCTTTGTGAGTGTCCGTTCATCAATTTCATCTACTCATCAGTCATCTCCCTAGTCTCAATTAACCAAAAGATGGCAGAAAATTAATGCTAAAAAATGAGAATATTTATTTTGAAATACTTCTGTATATACTAGGGCATATCAATAAACAAGGGAAAAAGACCTACAAAACCTGCAACAACAATGATGATTGATACCTACATTTGTATGTTAGAGAGAATGAGGTCTACTACTTTCCTTTAAGTGACGAGCAGAGTGCAGCATTGTGCATAGTTGCTACTGCTAAAAACACAGAGGGTCATCTCCAAACATGCAATGTGGTGGGGATAATGTATGATTCCATATCATGTTTGTCCATTTTGAACTTTGTGCTCACTGGTAGAGGAATGTTTCATCTCCTTTAAGAATGTGGATGAGGGACCCGGAACCTTTCTGTGCAAGGCATGTCAGGTGCTACAAAGAAAAGTCCACACACCCATCTCTATGGGTCTTCATCATTTCTTTGGGCACACATCAGACACAACCCTTCTTGTATCATAGTCCAACGAGGACTTCAATACACATATATGTTGATGTCTATGGCAGTATCTCTAAATTTCACTTACCTGGCCAGAATCGTGGCTTCCACACATCACACAGTGTTGTTAGCGGTTGCTTTTATGAGACTGTGAGCTTGCTGTTCATCACGCAGGTTTCAAATTCCTTACACCTATACTGCCCATGTTTTCTTGGCATTTACATTGTCTCCCATGAAACCCAGTTCCAGATGAATGTCAGTAAAAGTCAATCACACCTCGCACTTCTGTGTTTGACCACAAGCTGTTTCCTCCGTGTTCATAGTAGCTAAACTCACCAACTATACACACTGGTGCATTCTACTGGCTTTTCAAATTATAATAGAAACCCCTGTAATATAAAAACATGGCCATCAGTTATCATTGTTATTACAGGTTTCATAGATCTGGTTACCTTATTTATTTATCCATCCTAACATCGTGAGTATTTTACTGATACTGATATATCTATAAATAACCTGTAATTTAATGTAAAATTTTGCAATTTTGTTACTATTTTTATGAATTCAAATGAATAACATAAACCCTGGTTTTGTAAAGTAGATGTCTAAATATCTAGTTTAATTTTCAGAGGTAAAAAACCGTTGTATTCACATAATTACAAACATTAATTAAGAATGTTAATGGGCCATTAATGTTCAAGAAACATTTGCAGTCTTATATTAGATCTGAAGAATATTGGTTATTGGTATCAGTAAATTAAATTTTATATCTGTACTTTATTGATACTAGCAGCAGTGATGGTGCCAGAAAAAAATAAGTGGCGAGCCAGAGGGGGCAGTCCTATTTAGAAAATACCTAAATACTATAAAAGAAAAGCATACTTGGTCTGAAAAAAACCTATATTTATCTAAGTTGTCTTGTTTTCTGGGGGCAGACAGCATCACAAATTAGCAAAAATTTCTTATCCTTCTATCCCCACTAGATTTTGTTTCTTACTGTTGTTGAATTTCTAATTTTAATATAAAATGTGCAACTTTTAAATCCATTTTAAACAAAGGGCCTCCCTGATGGCACAGTGGTAGCATTGTTGCCTTGTAATCAAGGGTTCCCAGGTTCGATACCCAGTGGAGGCACATAGTGGTTCAGATCCCACTTTAAACTGTAGGTCCACTTCCGATTAGCCTTACTGTGCATAAAGTGGACTTAAAACACTAAATCAATCAATCAACCAACCATTTTAAACAAAATGAGTATATATATATTTTTTTATAGAAACTATCAACCTGATTTCTTTTCATGAAGATATAGTTTGCATTACGGCGAACTAAGAAAAAGATTCATTAGCTGCAATACGTAAATACAAATTATGATTCTTTAAATGATTGTGAAATTTAAAATGCAATGCTTGTGTGTCATTACAGTACGCCAGAGAGCTTATCGAACAGGGACAGATGTAGAGTTGGGCAGATCTCGCTATATGATGGCCCACTAGCCCAGTACGGTGAAGCTGGAAAGTATGGTGACTTATTTGTTGCTGCGCTCAAATCATATGGAATGCTATGCATAGGACTGTATAGGTATGATGCATGTAATACAAGGTGTTTCAAATTAACTTTGAAGGCTTATAATATGAACACTAGGATGTAAAATCAGGATTCCACAGTATTTTTTACTGTTGTTCTCCTTTCACATTTTAATCATGAACATCACTTACATTTTTTTGTGAACTTAAATTTTAGCCACATTGTGGAGCATGATGTGTGTCAAGGTAAAAGTATAATTTTAGAACTGTCAACAATTTTCATTATTTCCAGAAACTGAAAAATTGAATCTCTAGCAGTAAGTGATATCTACAGTCCTTAGCTTACTTGATATCATTGTAACCACATGTACTAATCTCCTGATGAATTAATTGTTTTTGAAAATAAACTAAAATAATTTATTTTATGGTTTATTATCTGGTTATCATAACATAATCTTCAGAGGTACTGCAAATATTTATAGAATCTAACATGAATGAAACAACTATGAATTCTGGTAGCTGTATTCTTGAATTGGTTTAGAAATCTGTTTTTTTGTATTGAATTGTACATTTTTTGTCACTTAAATAACCATATTTTTTCAATCAATAATTAAAAGAAATTGCTTCTTCTTTATTTGTAAGCATTTCTTCTTTCAATTCTAGGTTTAGAGATACAAGTTCATCCTGTGATGCCTCATCAAAACGTTATGTTATCACAAATCCTCCGGATGACTTCTCACTTCTGCCTACAGATCAGGTAACAAGTTTTGAATGCAGTAGTGTGCTTGAATCTTTTATTTTTTTGCATTTACATCCAAATATTTCATTGAAATAATCAATTAAATTGTTTATTACTAGGAAAAAGAGCACATTGTAGTTTTACTAGTCATATTAGGGCTGGGTCACCCGCTCAATCTGCTGTGTTGGTGAAAGAGTGCGCTTGTATGCACATATGGACTGCAGAATAAGCAGCGGTACTGTAGCATTGTAAAAGATGCAGAAAGGAAGGAATGATCAAGGCAGGAGGCTTTGTCGGCCATGTTTGTGCAGTTGAAAACCTTTTGTTATCTTACTTGTGCGTTCAATATGGTATTGTGATCATTAGAGGCATGCTATTTCGTTTTTGGCGAAAACCCGAAATGTGAAATAACAAATTGCAATGTTAATTTTTTATGTTTCTGAAAGGTGTGGGGTGCATTTTCCTACCTTGTTTTGTTACGAAATGATGCGAAATGAACTGCAAAATGTGAAATAGACTCTTATACACGAAATTTAGAGTTTATTTACCAACGCGACACTTTCTGAATTTTGAATTATCCTGCGAGTTATGCAATTTACGGAAAATTGATTGACTCTGCTGTAAATATTTGAGAAGCAAAAATAGATCCCTTTACGCAGGGATAAACTTAATACTCTAGTAACTACATAAATGTGCTATTAGAAGTGATATGTTTATTTTTTGTAATAAGGGCAGTTTTTAAATCAAATTTAGCAATATATTCACAATTTTAAAACCAAAATGTCATATAATACACCACTTTCGAACAGATTTTTTCACCGCTATAGGACCGAAATTTTATTTTATTTACTGCTTTTAAACCCAAAATTGACTGTTTTTGTATCGAAATTTTGCTCCTTTATTTACCAAAAATATGTGCCTCTAGTAATCATGGAAGAACAAACATGTGTGGTTCCACGAAGAGAAGGGCACCTTACGCCACAGTATTTTTTTTCTCTCTCAATGTGATCCTTTGCTGCTTACTGCCTTAAGGTGCAGGTGGCAAGAAGGTGCATAGCTAGAAAATCTGCTGTGTACCAGGCACGTAGCCAGGATTTTATTTCGGCAGGGGCTCATCCCTTATCAGCCACCATCTAAAAGTGTAAATTTGAATTTTAATTCAAAATTTTGTTCGCGTCAGCACTTAAGCTATTTTGCACCTGTCACATGATACGGAGCCCAGGACCTTACCTTAACTAAAATAACATAACTCTAATGTCGTGTAACTAAAATATTAAAATATTCTGACTTTGGTTAAAAGCTGAGGCTGTAAAAGGGCACTCAGCACACACAAGGACAAAAATACAGGACAACATACAGAATTATACTGGCCAGACACCAGGGCCTCGTTAGTCTGCAAATCAGTCCAGGGTTACTATGTGGAAGTGGGGTTGACAATTGGGTGTACTACATGGAAGATCACCCCTCTAAAGGTGTAAAAAAATGGGGGGTCTAGAAGCCCTAAAGATGAATTTCTCAGTATTTTACAAATTATTATGCAAGATGTTTAATCCTGATAAGGAAGTAAATTAATTACCACTATACACTAAATTAGATATTTGTGGGATTCAGGGGGGGGGGGGTTGATCCCCTTAGCCCTTCCCCTGGCTACTTGCCCTCAGTGTACACAAAGTGTCTGACACATTTCAATTATTAATACATCAAAATGTTTTATGCCCTGTATCAGTACATGTCTATATGTGCTCCTTTTGTTGCAAGGAGATTGTCAAGATGATAATAGATTTCTTCCCATGTTTGGGTCAGCATGCTGATATCCATGGTGGCTATCGCATTGTTTATTCTGGTTTTCAGTTTATCAATGTTCATCAGTTTTGTAAGGTTCGTCATCATCTTCATGTTTTGAACAAACACTTTCTGAGAAAATGGATTCCTTGGCCCCGAAGGTCACCCAGCACAACCCCATTGGATTTTTTTCCTCTGGCGATATGTGGCAAAAGTGAACACCTATAGAAGTGTACTGATAAGACATAAAAAAATTTGAGTTTATCTATCTATCATTGCCACCGGTTTATTTGTATCTTCATTAATTTCTAATTCATTAATAATTGAAATGTGTCAGACACTTTATGTACACCCTGTATAAAAATAGAACAAATTCGATGATAGGGAACTTTATGGGAAAAAAATTTTAAAAACTTTCAAAAACATTTAATATGTACAGATATAAGAGCTACAAAATAAGTGTTTTCTGAGTTCTCTATCTCCTTCACAGAAATACAGATCATCAATGAAACATGTAAATTGTTTTTTTGAAACCTGAAATGCTGTAACTATTTTTTGGTCAAAATCGGAAGGGGAGAATAGATGGTCCATTTATTTCACATGTAACTATGCATAGTATATTTCAGAAACAGAGCAAAGTTATGAAACTCCTAGCCTTGCCAATAAAGAACCATTGTTGATAACATTATCAATTATTGTTTTTTTTTTTTTGTTTTGTCTGGAATATACAATTCATACTGATTATTTTCTTTTGCAGGTGTTCGTACTGATGCAATTTGACCCTGGACTTGAATACAAACCAAACAGAGGTGCAAGGGGCAAGGACGACAATTCCTGACTCCTGCTCTGTAGCGCCCTCACTGATGGTCCCTACTCCTACATTTAAATTGGCTCGTTGAGATGGCAACTCTGTGTAAGAACAGTGCTGCTGCAGTGTTACTAAGTCTGCACATGTAATCACAACAAAATAAGCAGCTGTATAATCTTTTACAAGCACTATTCTTATCACGGAGTTGGGTGTGCAGATCGAAGCTTAAAACTTGAAGTCGCATCTGCTAGTTATGTAACAGCACTTTTTTTGTTCATTAGCTGTTCAATTCTGTTTATATTTTTATTTTTATTCAGAAAACCTTTCCTTCCTTGGTTAATACTAGTTGCGCAAATATACCTTCTCTACCACACGTACATATACACAGATATATATATCTACATACACATTATTATTATTACTATTAGCCAGTTTGTATATTTCTGTACAAAGACTTTTCAAACACAACTCATTCTTATATATTATATTGTAAACATGTATATAAATATATATATATATATCACTAATTATGAGAGAACATATATTCCAAAGCTATATAAAACATGTATACCAAAGTAATTTTTACATATGACATTAACGAGTTTTCTAAATACATATATATTCTATCAAGAAAGTTACATTATTTTTTACTATTGGTGTAGAAATGACACATTATTTTAAAGAGGTTCATCATGTACATATAATACATTGTAATTATTTCATCACTATAAAAAGCCAAAATTTTCTTGCACTAGTATACTGACATCAATGGAAACACCTTCAGTTGTTTTCAACTGGTAGGGAAGGAAAATTCCATTCAGTAATATCTTTGACCACTGTACCTTCCCATCACTACTAGAAATGATTTCCAATGTATTTTAATTTTAAGCTCTGAAGTTTTGTTTTGCGTTATTCCATCAGGTTCACTTGTATTAGCTGAAGTTTCTGGTGGGGAACTTTAGTTTTCATGAGTGATCCTGTGCTACAATATATTAGGCCATCAATAACCACCTTCTAGATTGCTTTTCTTTGCTTGGTTTAAGCATGTTGTGGCTGGAGCTGTCCCCGGACAGTTCCTCGCTACAAGAGAAGCTTCCAAGTTCTTATGAGAGTCATAAGAAAGAGGGAGTAGGGGTCTGCGGGCCAGGTCCATCTATACGAAATAAATTTGCTAGGATCTAGTCCCAGTGAGGGTTGCTACAGATAGGTGAAGTTTACATTAATGCATGGAATGGTAATTCGGGCACGTTTCCGAACCATGCTTGACATAATGAATCTTCTCGAGTGCCCCAAAATCGGTGCCATGTGGTGTCGACATACTTGCAAAGGAGTGTGGCACAAACTCTTGTATGGTGCAGCACTCTTTGCACCAACTTTATTTTTTTTTCTTATCTGCTGCCCAATGGAATCTTGCCAGAAACATCATTGTTATTGGGCAGAAGAAAGTGATTTGACGATGAAGAGAAAGGCATTGCTGAAAGAAAA
The DNA here is from genome assembly GCF_977018435.1 of Lepisma saccharinum. NCBI lineage: Eukaryota > Metazoa > Arthropoda > Insecta > Zygentoma > Lepismatidae > Lepisma > Lepisma saccharinum. Next base: position 58,360,938 of record NC_139239.1, read on the forward strand.
AAACTCACGGTTTTTTTCCCATCATTTATGACAATTCAACAAAAATGGACAAGTTTGAATAACACGTTTTCACACGGAGATGGGAAACCAGACGTACTTCAGGATGCATTCTCAGCACTTGTGTTTGTACCTCAAACTATTTGAATGTTTGTGTGATACGTAAATTGAAAAGAAAAAAAAACAAAAATAGGACCTGGTGCTTTTACTTGTGGATTAAGCCAATATGTACATTACTGTTAATCATTTTTGCAATCTGGATGGAATCCACATCTTGTTAAAAAAAGAAAACTTATTGATGTTGTAATTTTACTGTGATATCGCTTTGATTGATGCAGGGAGATTGTTGCAGCCTGTACAGTTTTAGCAATTTTGCTTTTTACCATAAACTGAAAAAAAAAATTAAAAACTCCTTTTAAAAAGGCTAAGAGTCCTGCAATGTGTTTTGTGCTACTTTGGTGGTGATCCAAGTTGTTCATAATTTTGGCCACCAGTTACTGTATGCATTGGGCCTGCCCCAATGTTACATTTGTTATGGTCATGGCATTGCCTTGACTGAAGAAACTTAAGAAAAAAAAAATAATACGGAGATTAGACAAAGCCTTAATGCGGAAACAAACTGTATTTTTTTTATTGAAGATAAGTGTACATAGAGCCTGTAAGGCATGTGATAGTGGTGTGATTACGACAACCAGATATTGGGAGGACAGATCCCCTTTCACAAGTACCACTCAAGAAGTCTGTAGGTTTTTTGGTGCTGTGCACCTTCTCAAACTTGTGTCTTGTTTCTGAGCAGAGATCACTGATTTTCACATTCAATTATTTGTATATTTTTCTCAATCTCATTTGTTATGGTCTAGATTAACAAGTTTTACAATTCATCATTGTGTCACTACACTTCCCTTTTTTGCATGAAATGAGGTTCATTATCACTTTTACAGACTTCATAAAAAAAAAAAAGAAGAAAATTATGGATTGTGATCATTTCTGGATTCAAAACAAAGAGTTAAAATCACTCACTGGTGATGTGTTTTTTTTTTAAGAAATATTTTTTAAAAATAATATAATATGACCTGCTTCTGCCTGCAAATCCTACTCATTTTTTCCTCATAGATCCACATAAAAAATTCATATTTTCACTTGAATTTCACAAGCCTTGGGCTGTTGCTGGGGTGCGCCACACAAGACTTGTGATGTACCTGCTCGCTCGTATCCTCTGCAGACTCCCAGCAATGCAGCTTGCATAGTCGGGAGCATAAATACTGTTAGATATGCTAGAGGGACATTGTTATCTTGGAACTGACAGCAATAGATCACAAGCACATTTACAATGTAGTTTTATTTACCTGTGTTTATTCCTGTCCTGTCATTTAAGGTTAATATTCTTGGCAATTGTTACTACATTCTTTCATTATGAGTGCAATTATGGTAAGTAGCATATAGTACTTGGGGATATGTGAATGTTTCAATAAATAAGTGTATTCTGGTATTCATTACATTTATATTTTACTGATGAATATTATCTATACTAGAAATGTTCACATACCATCATCCCATAAAAAGCTGTCTTAACTTTGTCATTAGAAAGCAAAAAGAGTTACTAGAAAACTTGAAACAAAATAAACTGTCATCAATTGAATACTTCTATGATTAGAAGCAGCTAGTAGGCTTAGGAGGTGCAAAATTATGCAGGCTATGGTCAAGATAAGATCAGGATTTAGGGTGACCTTGAGGGCTGCAACTCTGGGCCTTCACTGGGGAAAACTGCTTGAAAAAGTACTGCATAAAGAAAAAAAGAGGTACTTCGGATGTGATGAAAAAAAATGTAAAAATACATATAACTAACCACCTCATGCAGCTTAGCAAAAAGTTATAACTGAAACTGTGGAGGGGATTGGGATGGGGTTTTGGTGTTGTAAGCTCCGGGCCTTCACATATATAATTCCTGGCCTGCACATGATTATAATAATCAATAATAAACAAATAAAAACACTATTTTAGCATTGCTTCTTCCAGCAACATAATAAATTATTTCGGCTTTTTAATTAGGTCTACATTGAAATTCCAGAAGTGTCCCTTTCTTTATTTCATTGCAATTTTCACATACATGTTATCTTCAAATATCTACGTGGTATACAAACAACAACTTTGTATTCGTTCTTCTAATAAATACTAATAAGAAGTAATCACAATAATACCAAGGTGTATAAATTTTGATGTAACAGTTATGTGTGTTTGGAAAACGCTACAGAATTATTAAATTGATAGTAGCCTATCAGTTACGTAATGATGCGATTTTGCTTGTGATTAACTTATGTAGAATTAAAAGAAGAAAGGGACTGGTAGGAAAGCTTTGTTTTGAGGGCATCGGAGAACTAATCAATCACGAACTTTAGAAGCATCAGAGGTTCAGCCGAAAATGTCAACAGAATCTTAAAATGCAGATGAAGTAAAGAAAAAAGGTGTCGCGAAGTATACACTAGAAAATTTTGTTTGTTTTTAAATCCACTTTTATGCTCAGATACGACAACATTTTTTTCAAGTGTAAGTCTTTGCATAGACTTTTCTTCATATTATAATCATTACAATTTGATGAAAATGAACATAATTTTTTAAATGGTTATCAATAAAAATAAAAGAACCGACCCCTTGCTATCCATATGTATAACATGTTCTAGGAGTCATAGCTTATCTACATTAAAGTAATTGTAAATAGAGTAATTGAGTTACTTTTCAAAATGAGTAATTGTAATTCTTTTTTAAAAAGTAACTTTACAAGCACTGCAATGGTATCAAGAATGTATTTTTTAATGGCTGGATAGATGAGTGACGGTAAGTAGTTTTGTTTATGCAAGTAGGTCAATGGTTGAATTTTCTCTCGCATCTATTCCATATGCATTGTCTTATTTTATTGTGTGTACTAATGAAGAACAGAAGTACAAAGAAACTAACATTGCAGGTGACAAACCTGCTTTGCTGACTGACAGGACACTGGCCACCGAGATGTTAAATTCTTAACAATGATTTAACAGTACTAGTCAACAAAGCTGAAAAAAAACTTTACATGTCTGTCTGTGTTACCTATCAGTATCTCGGATACTGCTAATAAAAAGATAAAATTTGATGGGCTAATAGATCTGCCAAATAGTAGCTGTGATGGGTAACAATCTATCTTTTGTGACATGCCAATATATTTGAAACTGCTACAACTAAACACATTTTAAATCTTTGTAAATTCTAGTTCATTACAATGACCTCAATTGATTGCTCCTTCTTAACTGTCCAAGAGAGCTAAACAATCCACATAATTTAACATTGTTAATTCCCTGCACCATTTGACCTATAAATACAAAATATGATCAACTGAAAAATCAGGGAAGTAAGAGCATATGCACTACACATATTCTCTGTTGGCACTTTCATGGGATTGTTGTGGTTAACAATCGATAACAAATACCCTTACAAACCACTAAAGAGTGAAACATAATTTTGGTTTACTTTATGGTTTTGCACACACATGGCCTTGCATTTTTCAGTGAAATTTCTCCATGTAAAATTCAGTGCACAGAAACATATACTTAACAAGATATAATTGATCTCGTTTGGAGAGAACATATTCCTATAAAAAAAAACTATGGTAGATGCAAAGAAAATTTCATGAACTGAAGGACACATCAGGCTCCTGAAAATAATGTATGATGGGATTTCTAGTATAGACGAATGAATTTGTCAGTCTGCTAATGGGAATCTGACAATTAATAGTAATCATTTGCATTGTAGTGATATATGCCTATCCTAGAAGCAAATACCAATACTATTATAAGCAGTAAAAAAATCTGTATTCAACATTTAGTTAAGATACTGTCTTTTGTGTCTATGTGTAAGAAGATATGAATAGTTTATGAAAATCAATCTGTCGCGTTCGTAAAATAAAAAGAATGGGGAGAGTTAATTTTTCAATTTATTACATACATATCTACCTTGCGGGTCTTCTGTTGTCATTATATATATATATATATATATATATATATATATATATAATATATATAAATAAAGTGAAAGAGGGGGAGAGGAAACACTCACCCGACAAAGAAAAAATTCAAATTTTCGTGATGGTATGTCACATCTTCAGGAGTAGAGAGACGTTGTAGAACTAAGTGACTAGAGGGAAGAGTAAGCATGACCTGCAGTGTTGCCAGATCCCGAAGGGGAAAAAAGTGTTGACAGTACCACAAAAAAAATGGTTCTTTCGCCTGGCTTGTTGAAAACTGTGAGTGGTGGGGGGGGGGGGGTTGGTGGGGAAAAGGTGGTGGTGAGGATAGGGGATGAGGGGCATTACTGGGTGGCCTTGTTCAGGCCTGCAGGTGTGGTTGCATTCATGGCCGATATGTAGGCCCTCTCCCATCTTCTACGTATTGAGGTGTTGGTGGATTGGGGCAAGGAGTGGACGATCGCTACCTGGAAGCAGTCATTAAAAGGAATATTGTGGTGATTGGTGTGAATGGCAACAGCAAAGTCCAGGTTTTGGGTAGAGGAGCGGTGGTTGTTGATGCGGAGGTTCAGGGCTGTGGATGTTTGCCCCAGTTAGAAGCTCCCACAGATGTTGCACGTGAGGATATAAATTAGGTTAGAGCTGTTGCAGGTTCCTTTGGGGTAGAGGGTGAATTTGCCGGTGGCAGTGTGGATCTAGAGGGTGCGGGAAGTGACAAATATGGGGCAGGTTTTGCACCTTGGGCGGTTGCATTTGTGGGCAGGTGCGAGTTGATTGTGAGTAGGTGGATTGTGGTGGACCAGGATGTTTTGGAGATTGGGAGGGCGTTTGAAGACAACTCTGGGCTTGTCGTGGAAGATATTTCTGGTGTCAGGATCACTGTGCAGGATGGGAAGGAGGGAACGTAGAGTGTGTGTGATTTTGTTGAGGTGGGGGTGATATTGGGTGACAAGTGCAGGGGGATTGGTGGCAGGTTTCTTGGTGGGAGTGTATGAAGCAGCTTGGGATATTTGTTTGGTGACCAGGGTGGAAGGATATCCACGGTTGGTCAAGGCTTGATGTAAGCGGAGGTTATAGTTCTGTCGGGAGGTGGCTGAGGTGTTGCCCTCTGAGAGCCAGGGAGAATGGGATGGCTTTCTTGGTGTGGAACGGATGGGAGCTGGAGAAGTGAAGGTATTGCATATGGTTGGTAGGTTTGATGTGGATGGAGGTTTCCAAATGTCCTTCCTTCATGTGCACATCCACATCCAGGAAGGTGATTTGGTTGGTGGAGTGAGTCCAGGTGAAATTGATGGAGCTGAAGTGGTTAAGTTTGTCTAGGAAGGTGGTCAGGGAAGGTTCTCCATGCATCCAAAGCATGAAGATGTCATCGATGAAACGTAGCCAGAGGAGAGGTTTGAGAGATTGGGTCTCCAGGAACTCTTTTTCAACTTTGCCCATGAACAAGTTGGCATAGGATGGGGCCATTCTGGTACCCATGGCTGTGGCCCGGATTTGGAGATAGTCCTCGAAGGTGAAGTTGTTGCACAAGGTGAGCTAGATGGGTCAGGAAATTAGTGCTGGGGTTGTGGGGTTCTGGTCTGTTGTTGAGGAAGGATTCTATGGAGCAGAGGCCATGGGAGTGAGGTATGTTGGTATAGAGAGAAGTAACATCGATGGTGGCAAGGATAGTGTTGGCAGGTAATGGTGGGAGAGAGTTAATTCTCTGAAGGAAGTGGCTGGTGTCCTGGAGGTAGGAGGGCAGAGCTTAACAAGAGGCTGGAGGTGGGAGTCGACAAAGGCTGAGATTATTTCAGAAGGTGAATTTTAACTGGACACGATGGGTCTGCCAGGGTTGCCAGATTTATGGATCTTGGGCAGCAGATAAAAAGTGGGGGTGCGGGGGTTGTCTGGGAAGAGCATGGATATGGTGGAGGCTGTCAGGCCCTCTGGGGGACCTCAGGTGTGGTTAAAGTCCTGGATTCTGTTGAGGTGTGTGGCTGAAAGGTCGACCGTGGTGGTTTTGTAGGTGGAGGAGTCGGCCAGCTGGTGAGTGGCTTCCGCCAGGTAATCTTGAGAGTTCAAGACCACCATGGTGGATCCCTTGTTAGCTGGAGGATTTACCAACCATATGCAATACCTACACTTCTCCAGCTCCCATCCGTTCCACACCAAGAAAGCCATCCATTCTCCCTGGCCCTCAGAGGGCAACACCTCAGCCACCTCCCGACAGAACTATAACCTCCGCTTGCATCAAGCCTTGACCAACCGTGGATATCCTTCCACCCTGGTCACCAAACAAATATCCCAAGCTGCTTCATACACTCCCACCAAGAAACCTGCCACCAATCCCCCTGCACTTGTCACCCAATATCACCCCCACCTCAACAAAATCACACACACTCTACGTTCCCTCCTTCCCATCCTGCACAGTGAATCCTGACACCA